>NC_064421.1:40945499-41245499 GCF_023375975.1 Astyanax mexicanus
ATTATTATTATTAATATTATTATTATTATTATTATTATTATTATTATTATTATTAAAGACACACTGTGCAATCCTTGTTTGGTAGACTGTAATAAAAAAGGTTTTGTGCATTGCATGGTGGAAAGTAAAATTCAATAAAAAAAAAAATCAGATGGAAAGGCAGTTATCTAGTCTAGCTATTAACCAAAACACAATGTTTAGCCAGTGACCTAGCTAACTAAATATCTAAACTAGCCACCTAGCTTCCCAGCAGCAGACCACATCCATAAAAAAACAGGCTAAACAACAAATGACTACTATAGTGAAAGCACATTCACAGAAAGAAAAAAATCATACAAGTGTTCCTTATAATTACAACAGAAACTTTATCTCGCTCCATTTGGAGGAGACTTGCCCAAGTTCAACCTTGTGCGTCTCCTCTTTTTGTCGAGAGCTATTTTACTGTTTTTTGCTGTTTAAACATGAGCTTTTGCTGTGTTCTTTAAAGTTCCTTAAATCTTGGCAATTAAGGTCTTAAATTGTCTGTAAATTTGCTGTAGGTATTAAATTTTCAGACGGTGCATTTAATGCCGGTGGAAAATCACATACTAACATTAGCAGCAAGTTAGCTAACATTACCGGGAAGAGAACTAAGGTTAATAGAGAGCAAGCTAACATTAGCTGTAAGCAGTGATGTCAGTAACGTGTTACTCTAATCTGACCTTTTTTTCAGTAACGAGTAATCTAACGCGTTACTATTTCCAATCCAGTAATCAGATTAAAGTTACTTATTCAAGTCACTGTGCGTTACTCTCTCTCTCTCTCCACCCCACTCTCTCTCACACACACACACACAAACACACACCGCTCCCTTTCACGTCACCTTTACAATCCTCCCCTGTGTCTCTCTCTTGCGCTCGGCGTGTCTTTAATTTCCGCCTGTTCTCATTTTTCCGCCAGTTCTCGGGCTCCCTATCTCTTTATAAAGGCGGTTTTTACCGGCCGCGTCCCAATTCACTAGCCAGGGCAGCGGTCTGCACAGATCTGATTGGCAGAGGAGAGCGTTTGAAGATTTTGTGCCGCAGAGCGCGTATACCGTAAAGACAAGAAAAGTTCTGACGCTTTAAATGAACGCTGTCAAAATTAAATACTTTTCAGTAGTTTACTGGTTTGGGTCCGCACTGGACAACGTCTGGGTCCGGACCCGGACCGCAGTCCGCATATATGTGATCCCTGGCCTAGACCATATAAACCATATACACGGTTCTGTTTTATAAAACCACTCCTTGCTGCCCTGCAGAGAACAACAGGTTCAGTGTTCAGATTTACAGTGTTAAATATTTCAGGTCAAGAAAGACTTTCTTTATTTTTCTTTTTTATAAAAACAAGTATTTATGTTAAGTGAAATCAAGAAAGACCATATTTTATTTTTTATAAAAAAAATAATTTATGTTGAGTTAATTCAAGAGAAATGGTCTTTTATTTTTATTAAAAAACTTATTTTTTCAGGAAATAGTTCAACTTTAAATGTCTAGAGATACATTGTTGCTGTTAAAAATGCATTTTCCAGTAAAGGGAGTATTGGCAAAACTGGTTATAGTTTTTATGTTAAGGCGGCGCCGTGGCGGGAGGTGGTGTCTGCAGCTGCTGAAAGTAACTAATAAAGTAACTTGTACAGTAACTTAGTTACTTTTAAAATCAAGTAATCCATAAAGTAACTAAGTTACTTTTTAAAGGAGTAATCAGTAATCAGTAATCGGATTACTTTTTCAAAGTAACTATACCATCACTGGCTGTAAGCTAGATAATGTCATTGGGTTAGTGGAGAGCTATCTAACATAAGCTGCGAGCTACCTAATGTTATTGGGGAGAGAACTATGGTTAGCAAAGAGCTAGCTAACATTAGCGGCAAGCTAGCTAACTTTACCCAAGAGAAAATTAAGGTTAATGGAGAGCTAGCTAACAGTAGCTGCGAGCTAGGCCAGGCCCCTGCGTTGTTTAAATAGCAATAGTGCTTGTGAATATATCTACGGTGATGGGTGAGGATATTAGGTGTGTTCAGGTAGATTTTGGCATAATGCTATCTTGGCAATGGTTCACCACTGACTGAATACAACCTAGACAGACGTCAGATGTTCATTACTATCTTGGCAGTTAATTGTCAACACAGGCGCATTCCCAAAATGTGTAACCCCCCCCCCCGTTACACACACATGAACATGCAGCAGTGCACAAACCCAACTTTTACATTAACAATAAACAGAATGTTCCTGCTGTGAACAAGCAGATCAGTTTCCTCTGCAGAGAAGTATTGGACGCATCCAGGAAGCTACAACATTAAAATAGCAATCTGCCAAATTCAGAGCGCACCTGGCTTTAAAAGGAAATGTGAGGCAAGTGACACACTGATTGGTTTATTTTATGTTATGTCCAAAACACACCTATGATTCATTAAGAGAATACGGTTTCAAACCGTACAAGGCATACTTTTACTGTCGTTATGATAGCAAAGACACACTGACATGGCCTAAATCCAGCTGCACGATTTACAAAGATCGCAAAAATATGTTATAAAAATAGTGCAACATTTTATTTTACTATTTCTAACCTAAATTATGCAGAAATCTGAGATTTTGTGGCTCAATTTATGCTGTATGATTGTAATTACATTTTTGGTGACATTAATTAGACATATATAATATGTGTTTGTGTGTGTGTGTGTGTGTGTGTGTGTGTGTGTGTGTGTGTGTGTGTGTGTGTGTGTGTGTGTGTGTGTGTGTGTGCGTGTGTAATGAAGGAGGGTTCAGTTCAGTTCCATCTGTGTGTTGAGGAGTTTAATGATCTGAGGGAGGAAGCTGTTGCAGAGTCTGGTACTGGAGGCTTGGATGCTCCAGGACTTTCTGCCAGACGACAGCAGTGCGAAGAGTCTGTGTGAGGGATGGCTGGGGTCGTCCACAATGCTGGTTGCTTTATGGAGGCAGTATCTGGTGTAGATGATTATCTTCTCAGCTGTTCTTGCTGTAGGGTCTTGCGATCATATTGCGATGTTACAGTTCCCAAAACAGACAGTAATGCAGGTGCTGAAGATGCTCTCTACAGTCCCTCTGTAGAACATAATGAGCATGGGAGGTGGGAGATGTGCTTTCCTCAGTCTCTGCAGGAAGTAGAGGAAAGTGGAGACGTGTTAGTGAAGACTCTCTCTCTCTCTGCTGCTTCTGTACTGTTTATGTAAGTAAAACGGCCAATAAAATAAAATAAATGAAAGCCTTCAGGCTTTATTTATTTTAACTCAAACTCTGTATGCAGGCAGTGACTACAGTGACTGAGTTATAGTAGTGTATGTGTTAGAACAGAAGATTTGTCAATTTTTTTTTTCAGTTAAAAATGTCAAGTTGCTGTCGTTTTGCGCCATTACGCACAAAAAAACTTGTATTTCCAGTTTTGACAAAATGTGTGCTTTACATTGTGCAAAAATGCAATTTAAAAAAAGGACCAATAGAAATGCTTAAAAAATTACTTGGATTTTTACATTGAAAAAATCCAAAAATCAAAGAATGTGTTTTCCTTCTACTGTAAAACTGGAGATACAAGGTTTTAATGTGACAGCAATGACACGCAGTTCATGCTCAAAGACATTTTTGCTTCCCTTTAGCATCTTCATGTTTTTTATTTTTATTGTTTGATGGGTGTTGATGCTAACGCTAAAAAGCATTCAGCCAAGCTAATTAAAGGTGCAGTTCTGCATGTGTTAGGCTCAGGCGGTCAGAAATGAAAGCTAGAACCAATCAGTGGCCTTCCTTAGAACAGAGTAACAAAGACGGCAGAAAACAGGATTCATCCGAGATAAAGTGGAAACAGATCAAAGGTGTGTTCTCCTTTTGTTTCTGGAATTTTGCATACCTTTGGTGTGCATCTGCTTTGCTCTAATTGACCCCGACCAATCAGACCACCATGAAATTTCATCCCTGAAATTGCTGTCCGGTTCTGTTTGATATTCAAATTTAGAGAAAGAATTCGGCTAAAGAATTTTCTCGCCCTGCCTCACGGAATTCAAGCAGCGTTTGGCATTTACGGCCCAGCACTCACTAACAAATGCAGACTTTCACCCATGCAGCATTCAGAAGCTTCAGATGAATGGGCTATTTTTAATCCACAGTGTGTCAGATGGTTCATGTTGAGTGATGGAGACTGTCTGAGTTGGGGACCTAATATATAATGCAGCTTTAAATATATAGAGTACTGTGCAAAGGTTTTAAAATTAGAATTTTTTATTACAAGCTGTATATCTATATGGACTTAGATATGGATGTTTTTTTTTTTAACTCGGTAAAACACTAATATTAAAAATAATACAACAAAATATTTTTTATAACGCCATATTCATTAAAACATCTCCAAAGCTCTCCTCATGGAGTCTAGTGTTATTTAATGTATATTTATTATAATTTCAGCAGCGGGTTGGTTAAATCAGAGCTTAATGATGGTATATCAGATGAGCTCACAAGTTCACAAGATCTCAAATACTTTCATCAAAGTTAAAAATTCTTGTTCCTTTTTACTGTATTTTTTATGTATATATTTTGATGTGATCTAATAACCCTTGTATTGCTAATGAAGAGATTGTTAGGTGTCCAAAACACTTGCACAGTACTTTGTACTGTATGACACGGATCAGCTAAAACATTAAAACCACCTATAATCTTTCTTCGTCCATCTTATTAGCTCCACTGATCATATAGGACATTTTGTAGTTCTGTAATTACAGACTGTAAGATCTGTTTCTCTGTATACTTTATAATTATTTGGGTGGAGGGTCATTATTCTCTGCTCTGATCAGCATGGTGGTGGTGTATGAGGTGTTAGTGTGTGTTGTTCTGGTATAAGTGGATCAGATACAGCAGTGCAGCTGGAGTTTTTAAACAATCCAGTGTCCTGTGAGTGATAATGAAGGACTAGAGGGTGACCAGCACAAACTGTCCAGCAGCTGTAGGTAGGAGTGTCTATAATAATAGAGTGAAGGACAGTGAGTGATTAAACACAGTGTATAAAAACTCCAGCAGCACTGCTGCAGTGTCTGATCCTCCCAGCACTTTACACACACTAACCCAGGGGTGTCCAACCTTTTTTTTGTTGGGGGCCAGAAGGAGAAATATATTTGAAGTCACGGGCCACAGACTCTCATTATTTAATTTACTCACCATTTTACTTGACTTACTATCTTTATCTTTGACAGTGTTGTGTAAACTAAGATTTTTCAAATTGATGCTTAATTTAATATTAAACTCAGTTTTTCTGTGCTAGAAATGCGCACTCTCTCCGCTTTTAGACTCTGCCTCGTTTTTCTGCGCTAGAAATGCGCACTCTCTCCGCTTTTAGACTCTTTGGCCCGTTTTTCTGCGCTAGAAATGCGCACCCTCTCCGCTTTTAGACTCTTTGGCCCGTGTCTGACACCAAGCGTTCAAATTTGAATCTCACATTATAAAAACCTGCTTAACAGCGGGCCAACTTTCATACTATTTCTAAAATATCTCGCGGGCCGCTCCAAAAAAGGAAACGGGCCATAAATGGCCCGCGGGCCGTAGTTTGGACAACCCTGCACTAACCCCTCATACACCACCATGCCAATCAGTCATTGCAGTGCTAAGAATAATGACCCACGTCCCTATGTCCTAAATTATCAGTGGATAGTAAAAAAAAATACTGTAAGTGTAGAAACAAGGAGGTGGTTTTAATGTTATGGCTGATCTTTAATAAGAACTCGTTTGGCAGTGAATCTCACTTCATAATGTCTCTGTTGTTACTTTACCTGCTAGTATAAAAAAAAACTTGCTTGTACCTAAACCTGCTTTCCCTCCCCAAACGGCTAACTCCATAGCTTCTTGTCCAGCCAATACAAAGGCTTGTATTGACTAACAGCAGTGTACCCACTAAAAGGTGCATGTATGTTTACCCTGCTGTCTGTTTAGCTGTTAGACGGCACAGCTTCATTCCTGATTAGGGCTTTGTAATCCTGCTATGCTGTCAGTGTTTTTACATTAATGCACCCTCCAGGCTTTAATAAATCCAGAGGGTACAGGTTTGCTGCTGATAGTGAGCAGATGTGGCTGTGTGATTGACAGGCCCCAACGCCAAGCTGGGACTCCGGTGCAAAGCCTGCAAGATGGGCATCCATCACAAGTGTCTGGACGGTGTAGGACAGCAGAGGTGCATGGGCAAACTGGTAAGACTCTTCAGACTTCCTCCATTTGGTTGCTGTGTTCCCATTTCCTGTCTTTGTGCACCCCATTTAATTAATTAATTACAGTCTCAAACAAACACAATTACTCTCCTCACATTTCTGGTCTTTTTATATAATTTCACAGGAAATTAAGTCAGTGTAAAGCTTTATAGCAATATAGATTTACAGCCTTCTAAATATAACTTAAACCACAGTCATTAATGTCTCAGTAAATATCTGGCAACACCAGCAGTGTCAAAAGTTTTACATTTATTATAGATACTAGGGTTAAAAAAATACTTCTATAGAAGTTGAAGCATCAACCGTTGTATCTCCTGCTGTCGACCTCATCTTCAACTGAAATTCTATATTTGTATACTTAAATTCTATATTTTGTATATTTTATATTTAAATTGTATCAATGACAGAAGAAATAAGAGTCTATGAGACCTTTAATGCAAGAAGACACATCTTCATTTAGACTCGACTCTACCTCCAGACAGCACAGATTATACACAGAGCGCCATCCACCCACCCAAAGAGAGCAAGGCCAATTATGGTTTCTCGGGGCTCCAGCAGCTGATGGCAAGCTACATGACTGGGATTCTAACCAGCAATGCCCGGTCCCCAACTTTTTTAAAGGAATTTCAGCCTTTTAATCTTTTGAGCCTAGAAATATCCTGTCTATGCTTTTATAATGTTTTGCAGTAGAAATAATAGACTATAGAATTTCTAATAATTTATTTTTAATAAAAAAATATATTCTAATAAGTAATGTAAGGGAGAAAAATCAAGGACTAAAGCTTAGGCCATGCCACAGGATCCTATAGTGCACGACAGGACCCCCTCTCCCCAAAACCATTTTTTTTTTCTATAAAAACGTCAAAATGAGTATGATGTTATATTTCAATGTTAATGTTGAAAATGGATTTTGGGCAGGATTTTTTGCTGCTCCTGACAACCCTGGCTGTAGCTAACGGTAGTTCTCAGTCTGAATATACTTGCGCAGTGCTATTTTATTTGTGAAAGCTCCTCAGCAGTGCTACTTAAGTCGCATGTGCGTAAAATTTACACAGATAAGTGCAGTTAGCTTTCGGTAAGCTATGAAGTCTTAACAGATGCCTAGGCTAAGCTCAGCTAACGTTACTATTCTATGCCTGTATAGCTAGAAAAATACACTTGATTCTGAGTGTGATAAGAGATGCAGAATGCTAAAATATGTTTGATTTGTCTGAGTAGAGCATAAAAAATAGTGCGGCCAGGGGAGGAGTGGGGTGGGGGTAAAGTGTGCGCTGCTGCTGGACTCCTTTGTATTAATTATTTATTTTGGATTGATCCTTGGTATTTATACATTTCCTGTGTATGTATAAATGCATGATATTTAAGTTCATAAGTCTACAGTAAACTGAGAGCTGACATAATTGCTTTTAAAAATGGGATAAATGTGCCATATCATTATAATTACAATATAATGGAGTTTTTTGCGAGAGTAGTTTAAATTCTGCTGATGAAGGGAAAGGAAGATTAAGTACTGTCCTGTAGAGACCAGCTGCCATGCCACTGGCAGAGTGCTGTCATTTTTGTGTTTTCCTAAAGTGGCCAAATTATTTTGTGTGTGTGTTTGTGTGTGTGTTTCTTAATAACACCTGCTACATATATATATATATGTGTGTGTGTGTTTCTGTGTGTGTGTGTGTGTGTATATGTGGCAGGTGTAGATACATATCCATTGCGGTTATTATTACACAGTGTGTGTGTGTGTGTGTGTGTGTATGTGGCAGGTGTAGATACATATCCATTGTGGTTAATATTACACAGTGTGTGTGTGTGTGTGTGTGTGTGTGTGTGTGTGTTTTATCGGGTACATTAACCCTGGCGGTTATTTTGGGTGATTAGATGAAGATTAGGCGTTAGATGGTGTGATTTATCACTCTGTCTTTTCCTCCTTCTGTGAACTGGGGTGTGATCAAGCATCTTAATGAGAGTGTGTGTGTGTGTGTGTGTGTGTGGTTGTGTGAGTAGTGGAGATGATGGAGAACATGCATCTATCATTTAAGCATCTCTCCACATCTCTCCAGGGCCCTGCAGTCGCAAAAACACCACTAGGGGGTTTCACACAGCCCCTCACACAGGAAAAGAGCCCCCACTTGGTCAAATCCCCCCCCCCCCCTCACACACACACACACAGCAGAAAAAAAGGGCAGAATTTTGAGGAAGGCTAACTTCCAGCAGGTCTGGATTTCCCATCACTGCTGTCGTGTCCGGGTCCATGCCAGGTGTCGCTGGGAATGATGGATGAGGAAGGGAAACTCCGCCAGTGGATCAGTCTGTCCAGATTTCATCAACACTTCCTTTTTTCCTTTTCTTTATTGGACTTATCCCAATGTCTTCCTATTTCCCATAGCATCATGTTCTCATTATAGAAGATGAACAAGGAAAATCCAAAGAGATGTGAGCTGTTTACACTGCTGCAATTAAATGCATCATACATCATTTATTAAAGAATGTTGCCAATTTTACACCGAAACTTTGGATCTCCAGTTTTATTATTATTATTTTTTTTTGTTTTAATATAATTTGAAACTGGCAGATATCCCCCTTTTTCCTCCATTAATTTAACAGTTCTACTGATAATAAAACGGCCTCAGAGAATTTGTCCATTTGGTTCAGCAACAAACTTTAGTTAAGCTTAAAGATGTTATTTGAAGAATCAGTACAGCAGTCTCCCACTCCATGGAAATGTAAAACTGTAAAAGTGTCTCTACACAGTGATACTGGTCATCCATTAGCTTCTAGCTGATGACAGGCCTGTGCCTTGGTTGTTCTTGGGCTGTTCCTCGATACTTAAGTTCATTCAGGACTGTCCAGATGTCCAGCCTGGTCATTGCGAAGTCGTATTTGTTATGGGGGGGATCTCTGCAGCTGTCCGTTGAGTATTGTATATACAACAGCAAATGGAAAAGAAGGCTCTTCCTGTGTCACGTTGCTCTGGGTGTAAGGATGAGAGCGCCGGTGAAGTTCTCGGCTCGCAGGGATGGAAAATCTCGCCACAGGGGTCCTACTAAAAAGAAGAACTCCCAGCAGAGTCCAGCTTCAACTTCAGTTTTCTTTTCGCCATGAAGGAAAAAACAGCCTTGGGTTAACATGAAGTTTTGCATAACTTTATGATGTTAAGTTTTGGTTGGAAATTAAATTCATGTATCCATTAAAAGCCAACATTGGATTAATATCAAACTCCAAAGTCTTGGTTGGAAATCAAAGTCACAAATATTTCAAAACCAACATTAGGTTAATTTTGTGCTCCATTGTTAGATACACATAATTGTTTTGGTTGGATGTCACAAATGAGTCAAAACCAACATTGGGTTGACATCAAGTTCCAACAGTACTTGGTTTGGCTGCAATTGTTTTTCCCAGATTTAGAAGTAGTTTGGTGTATCTGTTCATTGTGGATCTCTACGGTATACAACAGGAAATGGAAAAGAAGGATCTTCCTGTGTCACGTTGCTCGGGGTGTAAGGATGAGAGCGCCGTTAAGTTCTCAATTCGCGGGGATAGAAAATATCGCCACTGGGGACCGGCTTAAAAAGAAGGAGAACTCCTAGCAGAGTCCAGCTTCAACTTCAGCTTTCACTTCGCCATATAGAAAAAAACAACCCAATGTTTGGGTTAAGCTTTGCATAACTTTACACATGTTGAATTTTAATTGGAAATTAAATCCATGTATCCATCAATCAAATCAAATCAAATCATGTATCAAATCAAAGTCACAAATATTTCAAAACCTACATTAGGTAGATTTTAAGGTCCATCAGTACTTGGTTTGGCTGCACTTGCTATTCCCAAGTTAAGAAGTGGTTCGGTGTGTGTGTGTGTGTTCACTGTAGATTCTACCTTATAGACAACAGCAAATGGAAAAGAAGGCTCTTCCTGTGTCACGTTGCTCTGGGTGTAAGGATGAGAGCGCCGGTGAAGTTCTCGGCTCGCGGGGATGGAAAATCGCGCCACAGGGGACCGGCTTAAAAAGAAGAAGAACTCCCAGCAGAGTCCAGCTTCAACTTCAGTTTTCTCTTCGCTTGGCATGCTGTTATTTTTAAAGCATGTTTATTTCTCTTGGCCCGTGTGATCATCTTGGCGAGAGCGGCAGCTATCTTTGAGCTCCGTGGGCTCAGGAGAAGAGCTGGGTTCAGTGAGGACGATAAAAACAAACAGGAGTGGCCAGCGCTGCAGTAATGAAGGCATTGTTGGAGCTGTAGGCCTCATTAGCTAGCCTTTACTAGATAAATAGATGTTTCTGGATGTGCTGGTCTCTGTGCTGGGTAATTGCTTTTGAGATTAACCAGGTTATTAGTTTTTGAGGGACTGAAACCATAATCCTTTGTACAGAACATGACGTTTTACAGAACTTCACAGGTGTTGAATTTTGGTTGGAAAAAAATGTATCAATCAAAGCCCATCATTGGATCGATATCAAACTCCGACATGAGGCAGACTTTACAAAATTTGGTTGGAAATCAGAGTCACACATATTATAAAGCCAATGAAAGATCGATTTTAAGCTCCAACATTAGACAAACGTTAAATTTTTGGTTGGATGTCACGAATGAGTCACAACCAACATTGGGATGACATCAAGTTTCCCTCAGCACTTTCCAGGTTAAGAAGCAGTTTGATGTATTTGTTTACTACGGACTTCTACCTCACCCTACCTCTCTCAACTTCACTCTGCCCTACTGCCTCACTTGGCCTCACTCTGCCTCACCCTACCTCATGCTGCCTTGCTCTATATCTAATTTGAATTCTCTCTACCTCTACATCAATCTACCTCACTCTAACTTTACCTCACTTTACCTTGCTTGTCTTCACTCTACCTTTCTCTACAACACTCAACCTCACTCTACCTTCCTCTACAATGCTCTAACTCACTCTATCTACCTCTGCAATGCTCTACCTCACTCTACAATGCTCTACCTCACTCTACCTTCCTCTACAGTGCTCTACCTCACTCTACCTTCCTCTACAATGCTCTACCTCACTCTACCTTCCTCTACAATGCTCTACCTCACTCTACCTTCCTCTACAATGCTCAACCTCACTCTACCTCTCTCTACAATGTTCTACCTCACTCTACCTACCTCTACAATGCTCTACCTCACTCTACCTTCCTCTACAATGCTCTACCTCACTCTACCTTCCACTGCAATGCTCTACCTCACTCTACCTTCCACTGCAATGGTCAACCTCACTCTACCTTCCTCTACAATGTTCTACCTCACTCTACCTACCTCTACAATGCTCTACCTCACTCTACCTTCCTCTACAATGCTCTACCTCACTCTACCTTCCACTGCAATGCTCTACCTCACTCTACCTTCCTCTACAATGCTCAACCTCACTCTACCTTCCTCTACAATGCTCAACCTCACTCTACCTCTCTCTACAATGTTCTACCTCACTCTACCTACCTCTACAATGCTCTACCTCACTCTACCTTCCTCTACAATGCTCTAACTCACTCTACCTTTCTCTACAATGTTCTACCCTACTCTACCTTCCTCTACAAAGCTCTACCTCACTCTACCTTCCTCTACAATGCTCTACCGCACTCTACCTTTCTCTACAATGCTCTACCTCGCTCTACCTACCTCTACAATGCTCTACCTCACTCTACCTTCCTCTACAATACTCAACCTCACTCTACCTTTTTTCTACAATGCTCTACCTCACTCTGCCTACCTCTACAATACTCAACCTCACTCTACCTTCCTCTACAAAGCTCTACCTCACACTACCTTGCTCTATTAAGCTCTACCAGTCTAGTTTTTTCACTAGTGAAAACCCATATTTCATTAACAATAAAAATAGGATTTTGTCTAACAATCCTAATTCACAACGTGTACAATTAATTAATAAGTACATTTAAATGTTTACTGTTTTCTTGATTACATTTTCCATACTGTCCAAACCTTTAATAATTTAGAGTTTATATAGCATTCAACCAGAGAACAGCATATATAACTGCGATATTGGTGGGCCGTTGGGATGGTCATCTGCCCAGTAAATGGTATCTCTCCATTGTGGCATTCCTGCATTCATTAGGCTGCCATAACAACAATAAGTGTGCTCCTTTTAACCTTTCCCATAATGAGCTGCATGCGAAATGTGACGTGTGGCGAGTGGAGAGGTGCTCGTGGCTCTGGAGTGAAGCTTATTTTAGCCGTCCGTCTCTTCAGTCACGGCCAGAGGAGAATTCATCAAAGTGGATTTGGGATGCTGATTATGTATGCTGTCCTTTATCTCAAAAACACATAAACAAGTAAGGGCATGGCCAGTGCAACGTGTGTGCACAAGTGTGTTTGTGTGTGCCATGTATGGTTTTATAGTGCTAATACTTCCATAAAAGGAAGTCACCTGGGCCAGGAAGATTATGCAGTCTGGGATTGGTAACTGTACTGGATGTTCCGGATTAAATCTCCAATATGTTCTGAGTTTAAACCATGATTTAAGGTGAATTCACTTGGAGTGAACATTGAAGGCTATTTTTCCGAATGGATGTTAAGCTTAAATCTATGTTCTGGTCTGTACTTGTGTTCAAATCAAATCAAATTTGTTTCTATAGAGAAGGAAGATTTTAGATTTAGATTTTTCAAAGCAGCGCCGCTTGTTTAGATGACAGTTTTGCACATCTTGGCTGGATTTTCTCAGTCAGCTTTATGAGGTAGAGTCACCTGGAATGGCTTTTAGTTAACAGCTGTGCTGAACTTGTCAAGAGATTTTGGTTGGTTTAACACTTTTAAGTTACTACATGATTCCTTATGTGTTCCTTCATAGTCTGGATGATTTTAGTATTCATTTACTACAATGTAGAAAACAAAACCTAAAAACATTAAACAGAAACTAACCCTGGACAGCAGTGCTGGAGCAGCATTAGAATTACTTTTTTTTTACTATTAGCAGAACTTTTAGGGTTCCTCCGTGGCTAGCAGTAGTGGTTAGCTGCTAATGCTGCTGCACCCAGCCTTAGTGGAAATCTGAAAATTTGAGCTTAGTGTAAATAAATAAAAGCTCATTACTCACCCAAACGAACAGTTTTCAGGAGAGAAATCTGTGTAGATTAACATCCAGCGGTCGCTTGACTTTAAAAGAAAATGGTTTTTAAAAATTACTGTTTTGTTTACTTAGCTTAGCTTTACCTTATTAAGCCCACCACCACTTAAACAGTGAAACAGGGAAAACAGTGCGACAGCCCTGTTCCTTACTAGTGTAGCATAATGCACTTTATAATTCGCTTTATATAGACTCATTGTGCTCCTTACATTACTGTGCAAAATAATAATAGTAATAGTAATAATAAAATAAATATTAATAATTGATAAATATCAGAAAAAATGTTTATTCAGACAGTTGCCCCCTCCTTAGATGGGAATTAATATGAGCCTGAAGAAGTGCTGGAATATTCCTTTAATGTTGAACACACTGGATCAATAATACAGCAGAGTTAACGGTCAGTGGGATTATTTGGATTGCTTCAGAGTGAGAGGCGGCTGAAGTGGTCCTTTAGAGGAGGAGATGAAAGTACCTGAACGTTTCGATCTTGTAGTGGCCTTTCTACCAATGACCGGATTTTTAGATAAGAGTACATCTGAGAGACTGTGTGTGTGTGTGTGTGTGTGTGTGTGTGTGTGTGTGTGTGTGTGTGTGTGTGTGTGTGTGTGTGTCTGTGTCTGTGTGTATCAGAGAGGGAAAGTGATTGAAACCAAGAGAGTGAAGATGAATGATAAGCGTGCCATCCTTCCACCTTGACTGAAGAGGTGTGACGGTTCATACACAGCTGGATTCTGGGATAAAAACAGGAGTTTATCATCTACTAAATAAAGCAGTCAGCAGGATCTCTCCGCCCAGGAGCCGAGAACAACTGTTTGTTTTTACATTTGTAATATTTGTAATATATACAGCTCTGAAAAAATAAGAGACCACTTCAGTTTCTGATTCAGTTTCTCTGATTTTGCTATTTATAGGTATATGTTTGAGTATAATTAACATTGTTGTTTTATTCGATAAACTACAGACAACATTCCTCCCAAATTCCAAATCAAAATATTATCATTAAGAGTTAATGAGTTTATAAATCAATATTTAGTGGAATAACCCTGGTTTTTAATCACAGTTTTCATGCATCTTGGCATCATGCTCTCCTCCACCAGTCTTACACACTGCTTTTGGATACCTTTATGCCTTTACTCCTGGTGCAGAAATTTAAGCAGTTCAGCTTGGTTTGATGGCTTGTGATCATCGATCTTCCTCTTGATTAAATTCCAGAGGTTTTCAATTTGGTAAAATCAAAGAAACTCATCATTTTTAAGTGGTCTCTTAGTGGTCTCTTTATTTTTCCAGATGAGTACACACCCAAGACTGATTTTGGGCGTGATTTGGGGAGGGGCTGATTTCTGCTGGTTTGTTTTCACACACAATAACTTTTTTTGTGTGTACCATCCTGGATCAGTTATGCAATTCCATGCCCCTTTTTTCTGTTTTACAAAAGCTCTTACTATTTGCTAAGCATTAAACCCATTAGACCATTTCATTTACTTATGTATAACATTTGTGCATATTAGGGACAAGATGAATTTTATGCTAAATACATGGATGAAAAGATCTTTAAAAAAAGTCTTAAATTTGTTTAGCTAAAATTAAGGCCTCTATGGATCTTAAATGAATCTCTCAAAGGTCTTAAACATGCCCCTCAAAAATAAATAACTGCTGTCTCATGATTTTTTAGCATACGGCTCACTGAAATAAAGAACACTGTGATGTGGTTATATATATGGCTGGTTATATGCAGGTATATTATACACTCTTAAAAACAGAGGTACGAAACGAGTACTTTTTTGTACTCAAAAGTACACTCTTCATAATTGTACCCTCAAAGGTACAATATTGGTCTTTACAGGGTCAGATTTGTTCCCTCTGAAGTACAAAGTCATTCCTAACAGCAATAAGTACAAATTTGTACCATTTAACCAACCAAAAGGTACATTCAGTATTCTGTATCACTGTACTAATAAACAATATATACTTTATTTGCACTTTTTTTTTTTATTTGAAAGCCAGACAATTTTGCATCATGAAGTTCTTGACACATATTTAGTTGATGATAATGTTTATAATCTTTATAATCTATACTAGCATAAAAACCATGGGTACAAAAAAGGACTTTCACTGAAAGGTACTTTTTTGTACCTCAATATAAGGTACAGCCCCAGCGACAAGCTTTGTACCCTTTTAAGTACAAATCTGTACCTACTTTTCTTAGTGTGTATAGACATAAGATCGCAACCTTTGACACTTCTTAATACCCAGCAGAGCGCTACATAGTGAATAGTCAGGTTACTCAGGTTCATCTTTTCCACACCAGCTATAATATTTAATATTTATCACCTGAAGTGTTTCATCCTCGACCTTCACAGTCACAACAGCGTTCTGAGCCAAGCAGCAGGCGTCCCCCGAGACCCACCGGCCGACACTACACACAGATTAATGATGAGATTACATTAGCTGCACTAACTGGAGCTATATCTAATGGGGATAATTTGATAGAAATCTGCTCATGTAGAGACAAGTCGGAATATTATAACCACATCCTTGTTTCTCGACTTGCTGTCCATCTTATCAGTTTCACAGAGCATAAAGGACCACGTTTTTCCTCAACAGCCAGGAACCCACAGGAGAGACCACCACACCACAGAGCAGATATTATTATTATTTGGGTGGTGGGTGATTATTATTCTCAGCACTGCAGTGATTAGCACTAATTAGCCTGGTAGTGGTGGTGTATGAGGTGTTGGATCATATGCAGCAGTGCTGCTGGGGTTTTTAAACACTGTATTTAATCACTCACTGTCCTCCACTCTATTAGACATTCCTGCCTATAGCTGCTCCACCTTAAAGTCAAGTCAGAGACAGAAGCTTTGAATCTGTTTCTGCACAGTTTGTGTTGGTCTACCTGTCAAAAATACAAAAATACTGTATCATAATACTGATATTGTGTTCTCTTTGTGTGTGTGTGTGTGTGTGTGTGTAGCCAAAAGGCTTTAGGAGGTACTCCAGTTCCCCCCTTCTCATACAGGAGCAGTTTGGCTGCATTAAAGAGGTCATGCCCATCGGTGAGTGAGGCTTTTGTAATGTGTTTTTTATTTTACACCACCACAACAAGAAGAAATAATCATATCTTTATCATTCTTTATTATTATTAGGCCTTCTTCTCTCTTAAAATGTATGATGAATCTTAAAGATGTCATGGATAGTAGGGCTGGGCAATATGGCTCTAAAATAATATCACGATATTTCATGGTATTTTCACGATAACAGTACTTTTGCCGATATGACAAAACCCTAAATTAGAAAAATTATTTAGAATTTTATTATTGCCTGCAATATGATATGGCTAACTGAGATATTAAAAAAAATAATTATATCAGATTTGTAACAGAAGTCATGGATTCAGAATGTCATGATACTTATAATAATGCACTGCAAATATCTCCATATATCCAGGCTAAAGTAAAATAAATGATACTGGACAGATATAATCTGTCTCTAGTAGATATAAAATGGGAAATGAGAACAGTGTGATTTTTTCTTTTGCTAAAAACGGTAAAAAGTAGAACCCTAATGTGATAATTAGGGGTGGGTGATATGGCACGATATTTCAGGGTATAATATTGTTCACGATATTTAAAGTTTTTGGCGATATTATCATGTACGATACGATATGGCACACCCCTAATGGACAGTAAGTTGTCACTGTCCAAAGAAAAATATGAATCTCCAAAATAGCAACTTTACTGGAGAAGGAGAAAACCTTCTTAAATTTAAGAGTGTATTTACACCCGTAGTTTGTTTTTCCATGAATCAGCAATGGCTGCTTTTAAACTGAATGCTATTTTTTGAAAGTTATTTTAATGGCATGTGCAGTTCAGATGTCCACATAGTAAACAGAATTGCTAGCAGTGAACACTGCACATACAGCGTGAAAACAGCATGGAGCAGCAGCAGAGTAGTGCTGGGCGGTTTACCGGTTCATTCGGTATACCGCGGGGTGAACTTGAACCGGTATGCGCTTCTCTCACATCGCCATACCCCTAGAGGGCACTGCACCATTCGGAACAGAACCGTCAAAGAAGAGAGTCAAACGCTGAGCCGTTTCTTAATGCACAAGTACCCAAGTCTGTACTTCCGTTCCGTTCAACTCGACAACACGATTGTTGTGTAATTGGAACAGCTGTGTAATTGATGACTTCACCCTCTTAGAGGAGTGGAAAGCATTGTTCCGAAAACGTAGGAGCCCATTTTCACCTAGCCTCTTTCTAAACCAGGGGTGTCCACACTACGGCCTGCGGGCCATTTGCAGCCCGTTTCCTTTTTTGGAGCGGCCCGCGAGGTATTTTAGAAATAGAATGAAAGTTGGCCCGCTGTTAAGCAGGTTTTTATAATGTGAGATTCAAAGTTTGAAGCTAGGTGTCAGAAACGGACCAAAGAGTCTAAAAGCGGAGAGGGTGCGCATTTCTAGCGCAGAAAATCGGGCCAAAGAGACTAAAAGCGGAGAGGGTGCTAATTTCTAGCGCAGAAGAACGGGCCAAAGAGTCTAAAAGCGGAGAGAGTGCGCATTTTTAGCGCAGAAAATCGGGCCAAAGAGACTAAAAGTGGAGAGAGTGTGCATTTCTAGCGCAGAAAAACGGGGCAAAAGAGTCTAAAAGCGGAGAGAGTGCACATTTTTAGCGCAGAAAAACAGGCCAAAGAGTCAAAGCGGAGAGAGTGCGCATTTCTAGTGCAGAAAAACGGAGCAAAGAGTCTAAAGGCGGAGAGAGTGCGCATTTCTAGCGCAGAAAAACGGGGCAAAGAGTCTAAAAGCGGAGAGAGGGCGCATTTCTAGCGCAGAAAAACAGAGTCTAAAAGTTGCCGTAATTAAGGAGTTTAATATTAAGAGACATCATGAAATTAAACATCAATTTGGAAAATCTTAGTCTACACAACACTGTCAAAGATAAAGATAGTAAGTCAGGTAAAATGGTGTGTAAATGAAATAATCAGGAAAAAAGTATTATTTAAAGTGGTATATTTCATTATTTGTTTTATTACAGAGTCTGTGGCCCGTGACTTCAAATATATTTCTCCTTCTGGCCCCCAACAAAAAAGTTTGGACACCCCTGTTCTATACAAATAAACCACATATCTAAACAAGTCTAAACCTCTACATTCTTACCTAAAAATAACTTAAAACATTATTTTAGCACACGGCAGTACTGTTTTGATAACGTACAGGTGCTTATAGTTATGTACCTTCTCATCCTGCATTACGCTGATACTGCTGCAAGGTGCATTCTGGGTTATCGAGCTGTAAGAATTCCACATAAGTCATCTTCCATGCATCCTCTATAGAGTGGGAGGAGCAAGAACACATCCGGCTATTAGTTGTGTACTTGGCTAAATACTTATCTTGTATCTTATCATCATCAGGTCACTGACTGTATTATATGTGACTGTATTGTATGTGGTTTTGATTGGCATGTCTCTCTCCTGTGTTCCAGCATGTGGTAGTAAAGTGGACCCTGTTTACGAGACGCTGCGGTTTGGGACATCTCTCGCCCAGAAGACCAAGAGGATGAGTGGATCAGATTCACCCCCTAGAAACTCTGTGAGTCTCACTTAAAAGACATCTAGTGTTTAACTAGAGGGATGCAAAAAATGTGTTATATGTCCAAAAGTTTGGTGACACCAAGCAAGCAGCATTCAGCTGCTTGAAGTTGGACCCATTGCTGACACAGATGTGCAAATGCATGTACACAGCTTAATAAACTGCACGTTTTTCGTTTTTTCTAAAGACCTCTTTACACTGCAGACTGTGACGTATACAGAGCGATGAAAGGTGAGGTAAAATGAGGCAAAAGGAGGTAGAGCGAGGTAGAGTAAAGTAAAGTGGGTGAGGGTAGCCAAGCCACTTCAGTTGATTTACAATCATTATTTGCTGCATTTTAATCCGAGACCAAGATATTCAACAACGTAATTTCATATCAGATTACTTGCCAAAATGTGTTTTAAACCCAGTGTTTGTGTTTAATGTACATCTGCTTAGTCTGGGACACTGAGTGAGAACATTGTGAAATTTCCAGCTTTTATCTTTCATTTGTTTTTTTAGTAAATTAATGAAATGTGTAAAGGCATTCTTTATGACAGTCTTTAACTTTAACTTTATGATTTTAATGCTGCTGCTTTTTTTATGGCTGGTGTTTTGTTCTTGTAAGCACTGGTCTTTTAGTTATTTCAGCCATTTCTCATTTTCTGCAAATAAGTGCTCTAAATGTCAATATTTTTATTTGAAATTTGGGAGACACGTTGTCCGTAGTTTATAGAATAAAAAAAACAATGTTCAATGATAATACTGATACATAAACCTCATATACCTAAAATACATCAAAAAAGTCATAGTATTCAGTACTCTACTACAGACTTGTGTAGCCAAAGTGCTTGTCAAAGTTCAGAAGCCATTTTTTTTTTCAACTCTATAATATATTATATTAGTAGTTTGATGATAATTTTGATAGCATAGCAAATCAATGCAAATTTAATGAGCGTAAAGCCGACCTCAGTATCATTTAATTAGCAGTGTTTCCTTGTGTGTTTTTAGGTGTAAAACATGTTGTTAATTGAAAGCTGAAAGGTGTGCTATGACTTGTGTTTGTCTTGAGACAAGGAGGCAGTAAGTGCTAGTAGAAACAGTTTAATTGCCTCTAGTTGTGGATGTCAAACACATACACAAACACACACACTCTCACTCTCTCACACGCACACACTCTCTCTCACTTTCACACACTCGCACAGACACACAGACTCCCCAGAACTCCAGCGATGGTCAGATAAGGCCACTCTAAAGCAAATATTACCCGTAAAGGAAAAGTTGGAGTAAAGCGTGTGAAGACAGAATGGACAGAACACACACGCACACAGACACACACAGACACACACATACACACACATACACACTCGCCCTGTGGGATAAAGAAGAGGAGCAGATTATTAACACAAAAAAACTCCCTCCAGCAGCTGACGGAGACAAGAGCACAAAGGGCCCTCTCTTACACCCTGTGCAAGGCGCATTGCGATGCTCATTGATATCCAACACCCTGCCAACAGTCTATTTTTACACATTCCACCTGCGTCCTATAAATAGCAATGGTGGTTGTAAATATATCTACTCTGATATATTGTGAGGTATGTTCAAGTAAATTGGCATATTGCTATCTTCATGGTTCATGCACGTTTTAGCCAATAAATTCCCATGATTTTTTTATGACTTTTCCATGACCAGATATTTATAGAAATTAGTGCAGACATGGACAATAAACTAAACAATAAACTAAAACTATAATCAAATGAATCTGATAAAATATTGACACACAATTTTTAATAATAAAATGTGTGGCAGATCCTGACAGCTCCATTGTTGTGGGTTATTTTCTCTATCAATTAACTGAAACACAAAGGTTTGTAGATTTGTTGATTTTTCCAAAACGTTCTGGGTATTAAAACTTATCCAGGCCTGAAAATTGCTATTTTCAAATTCCATCACTTTTCCAGGTTTTTCATGACCATACAAACCCTGTATCTTGGCAACGGAATACACAGCTATGCAAACTTTTTACATTAACAATAACCCGAATTAAGGAGCTCGAACAAGCAGGCCAGTTTCCTCTGCTGAGAAGGGTTGGACACGTCCAGGTAGCTACACTGTTAAAGTAGCAATTCGGCAAAGTCAGAGCACACCTGACCCTTGCACTGATTGATTTATTTCATGTTATGCACTAAAACAAACTCATGATTAATTAAGAGAATGAGTACATACATGGCATACTTTTCCTGTCGTTTTGACAGCAAAGGCACACCAACAAACCTTAAATCAAGCTGCACGCTTATAGATATACTCAAATAGGGCCCAAAAAGTGACAGAAGTGCAGTGGAATAGTTGTGGTGGAACAGTGCGATAGAACAGTGTTTTAGAAGAGTGCTGCGGCTGCACGGCCTCGGGGAGGCTGGGATTTTAATGTGTTGTGCTGTAAAGAGCCCCTGAGCGTCCATAACAGCACTGCCACTGGTTTGTTTAGACGCCGCTCGTATCCAAACCATTAGCACTTCACCCAGTTTAGACCTGCTGATACGCCTCATTTGAGAACACAATGCCATCATTTAGCAGCTGTTCTGGGTCAGGAGAGCTGTGTGTGTGTGTGTGCGTGTGTGTGTGCGTGTGTGTGTGCGTGTGTGTGTGCGTGTGTGTGTGTGTGTGTGTGTGTGTGTGTGAGCTGTGTGGCTGTGTTTGTTTTAACCTCTCATTATTTGACCTTTTGTTAACCAGGCTTGCTCATTAAAACTGTTTCTGTATTCACTAATATTTACAGTATTATTCAGTGTAAATATTTCAACAGTATTTAACTTAGTGTGAGTCGTTAAAAACAGACATCTAAAAATAGATAAACAAATATATAAACAATCCTTTGTTAAATCACGATACCGGGATGCCTATTCTTTATATTTTAGGAAGTGATTACAAATATTTATCCCTACAAAATAAATTAATAGATAAACAAATATCTATGTATAATAGAATATTTAAAGAGTGATGGATGGATGATAGATGGATGGATGAATGAATAGATGAGTGGATGAATGGATAGATGAATAAATGAGTGGGTGGATGGATGGACGGATGGATGGATGGGTAGATGAGTCTGTTGATGGATGGTTGGATAGATGCATGGATGGATGAATGAATAGATGAGTGGATGAATGGATAGATGAATGAATGAGTGGGTGGACGTCGGTTGCTGCATGGATAGATGGATGCATGGATAGATGTTAAGATGGATAGATGGACAGATTGATGGATGAACGGGTGAATGGATGAGTGGGTGGATGGATGGCTAGATGATGAGTCGGTTGATAGATGGTTGGATGGATGCATAGACGGGTGTTAAGATGGATGGATGAATTGTTAGATGCGATAGATGAGTGGATGGATAGATGAATGAATGTGTGGGTGGATGAATGAATAGGTAGATGAGTCTGTTGATGGATGGTTGGATAGATGCATGGATGGATGTTTAGATGGATGGATGGGTGAATGAATAGATGAGTGGATGAATGGATAGATGAATAAATAAATGAGTAGGTGGATGGATGGACCGATGGATGGGTAGATGATAAGTCGGTTGCATGGATGAATGGATGCATGGATAGATGTTAAGATGGATAGATGGACAGATTGATGGAGAACGGGTGACTGGATGAGTGGGTGGATGGATGGATGGACAGATGGATGGATGGGTAGATGATGAGTCGGTTGATAGATGGTTGGATGGATGCATGGATGGGTGTTAAGATGGATGGATGAATGGATAGATGCGATAGATGAGTGGATGGATAGATGAATGAATGAGGGGGTGGGTGGATGAATGAATGGGTAGATAATGAGTCTGTTGCTGGATAGATGGATGCATGTTAGTATTTGCCAAAAATGTCCCCTCCCCCCAAAAAAACTAGTAGCAGTTTGTTTATTTAAGAAAACTTGCATATTTGAATGGAAATCGTTTATATAGCCATTTAGTACTTGTTTATTTTGTGCTAAGAATTGGCGATTTTGATGCCGTTTTCAATAATAATTGAATTTATGAATTGAATTTATGAATTGAATGAATTAAAAAAAAAAATTGGGACAATTTGGATGTGTATTTTATTTTTTTTACGCATTGCAAAAGTATTGGATTAGGACTTGGTATTGGCAGATACTTAAAATCCAATGACTTAGACTCGGGGACAAAAAAAAATATTGGGACACCCCTACTCATGATGTAACAATACCAACATTAATAGTGATAATATTGAAAATAATTATGTTAAATAAGTAAAAATAAATATTTTCACAAGAAAAGCTCTTGTATCTGAAAGTCTATCAGGATCAGGTCAGAACTGGAAAAACAGCTGAGCCAACAGTGTACAGAAAGCGGCAGTAAATCCAACAAGAAGTGGCTCAAAACAGAGAGATCTGAAATGGCCAAGTCAAAGCCTGCATTTTAATCCTCTTGAGAGTAGGAAAAATCTAATTAAATTTACGGTATTTCATGCTCTGGAGACTGATTGCAATCAAATACTGACAGAAATGCCCAAGCAGCCAGCAATCTAGTAGAAATACATGTTCATATATTTTTATACTACCGCCACATCTCAATATTGTTTAAATGAAGATCAAATGTCTTTGTCACCCCATATATGTTTAAATGCATTTATATGGGGTGTCCAGTTATTTCCTAGACTGTATAGAGTGTATATATTGTCAGTTAATTTTTATATATTTTTTTTCTGTGTCCAGAGCAATGACCTAGCACAGGTTCCAGAGGAGGCAGCGGCCTACAGCAGCCACGCCCAGCTCACCAGGAAACACAGCGACAACGGTTAGTACTAGTGGTGTCCATCATTATTCACAACAATATTCTGTGTTTTTATCGCAATTGTTCTTCTTAAGACTTAAACTTTCAATAGTGTACATAGAATAAATAACATATTTACATTTGTGACAACAGCTGCTTCATTTAATCACATATAATCACATATTTAATCATATATTTAATCATATACAATCGTAAAGACAAAGTTTAAATGCTGGTTCTTTCTTGTATTTTTGGGAAACAGATAGAAATAATAGTGTAGTGAGTGTAGTGTGTGTACCTGACAAACAAAAAATAGCCTTTTTTACTTTAGCTTTGATGCTTTTTTAGCAGGCTTAGTGAAAATTTACTGGAGAGTTTGGGCTCGGAGTGGTCCGGTGGGCTAAGCGCTGCCACTGTGATCAGGAGATCGCTGGTTAGAATCCTGTTCATGCAGCTTGCCATCAGTTGCCAGAACCCTGAGAGAGCACAATTGGCCTTGCTCTTTCTGGGTGGGTAGATGGCACTCTCTCCCCACATCACTTTAAATGCTATAATGCTACATCATCGGCAGATGAAAAAGAGGTGGAGTCTGACTTCACATGTGTCGGAGGAGGCATGTGCTAGTCTTCACCCTCCTGCCAGCATCGCCAGTGAAAGTTGGAGTCCTAATGAATGGGTTGGGTAATTGATCTTGTAAATTAGGGAGAAAACAACAGTTAAACAACTTCACTACTACAAATTATTATTATTCCAGGGTTGCCAAATTCACTAGTAATTTATAATTCATTTAGACATTACTTAACCATTTAAGTGTTTATTACTGTCGTAAGTACTATTATTTGTGACAATTATTGTAATGTCTTACCAGACAGATATTAGGGGTGTCCCGATTCTCCAAATCCTCAATTCAATTTTATTTCCGATTTTAGGGTCACGATTCGATTCGATTCTCGATTTTTTTTTTTAACAGCAGAGAGGCCTATGCCAGTTTTAGATTAGTCTATGGTCAGTCATTGGTTTGATTCATCAAATTGACAATATCTTATTTCAAAAGGTGGGCTTGATATAAGTGATGCAAAGTGATAGAAGTGATCTGAAATACACCACATTAGGCACTAATGGTCAAATTTAAATAATTTAATTAAGATTATATATTATATATATGTAATGCCATCTAGTGACTTTTTTTTGGTAGCAGCAGTGTGCACATAACAAAATAAATAATACAAAAATATAGGAACAATCATGTAAAAAATAGTAGAACAATTATAGCTTTAACAAACTGAACTCTATCCTACTATAACAGTTAAAAATGAAAAATAAGACTCGGTCCCTGAGAATGACAAGTTTTTTCTTTAATAAAGATATATTATTAACTTAACTAAGAGAAAGATGCTCCTTAAGGTACCAAAACTATTAACATATTTGAGGCTAGACAAAACAACTGTTATTTTTATATTTTCAAGTTTTTCTTTAAGAAGATGAGAATGTCCACATTCTCTGGAGAAAGAGCTGCTCTTTGAGCTACAGTGTGCTGCGCCATTTGCGTAGCGTGCTGTGCCATTTGTGGGAGGGATCGTGGATGCTCAAGACCATGACATAATTTCAATCAATTTCGATGAAATATCGAAATCGTGACAGCCCTAACAGACATACAAACGAGGAAGAGGGTAGTAAGAGTTATTTATGAGATTTAATTCACATTTTAGCATAAATATAATATAATCTACCTTCGGAACTCGGCAGCTGTAGTAAAAAAGAGGGAATTATGGGAATAAGTTAGGGCCAAACCTAGTAAACTGAACAATTTACCTTAAAATTAACATGTTTTCTGACTAATTGTTTGCATTAACACATTAATACTGCAGCACTAGTTGTACTATTACACAAGCAGATCTCAGGTCAGCACAGAGTATGTTGCATTTGCGTATTAGTGTATAAATATTGACTCCAGGCGGTGTGTAATACAGCACTAAATAATAAAGTGCCTGTCTAAAGCACATGACCTGCTCAGCTACAATAGAACTACTGACCCAAAGGCACTAATGCATCTGTGTCTGTATGTGTGTATGTAGAGGCAGTGGGCAGGCTGATGTATGCCTGCAAATATTTACAGCTATATTTAATGTCTGTTGTATTTGCACATACATGCATGCGTAAATACAGTATAGGCAGGATTCATTAGGACAACTCCTGGCTATTATACAGCACTAAATAATAACAGTGTCTTTTCACACTGCAAATGAACCCAGCTATGGTTCAGTTGTCTTAAACCTCCTGACTAAACAAGGCAGGTGTTCAAGCACTGTTAAGGATTATTTATAGGTCATAATCAGAGAAAATTACATAAAAAATGTTATTATTGAAAAAAAGTATCTCCAAAACTGCAACTTTACAGAACCTTCTAAACTTTTAGTGTAAGTCAATATAAAAATAGTTTATTTCAGGTCATTTTGAATTGTATTTTTATTTTCTTCCATTCATCAATTTTTGGGATACTTTTAAGACATAAATAATAGTGTAGTGTGTTTTCCTTCAAAAAGACAAGAGCTTTTTTACTTTATTATATTTTTTATCCCAGGGAAGTTTTGATGCTTTTTAATGTGCTGAGTAAATATTTACTGGAGAGCTTCAGCATTTTTTTATGTCAATTAAAGAACACCCAATCTAACTTAGAAACTAACAAGCCCTCGATGAAGTGAGCTGGGTGTGTTACAGCACAAAATCACTAAAACCATCAGGTCAGCGGTACTCCAGAACTACAGAGCTAACCTAGCTAGATAAAGAACCAATAAAAAATGACAATAAGTGTCATGCTTCAATAACTGTGACTCCATACACACAGTGTGGACTAAAATAGGTGAAGAAAAAAAGTATAAAATTCCCAAACTATTTATAATTGTAACACGGAGGAGGCAGGATGCAAACGCAAGTCCGTTTTATTTTCCATATAACAAAACTAAACAAAGAACAAAACACTATGAAATAATATAAAGAAAAGGTAACTAAAACAAAACACTATGAACTATGACGATAAACTAAAAGACTGAAACAAACAAGCAAAAATAACAAATAAAAAACAAACTACATAAAGCAAACATGGAACATTTAAGACAAAAAACATAGCAGGTCTAAGGCTAAACAAAACAGATTAACAAGATCCGGACAGACACGGTCAAACAAAAAGCACGACAGAGAACAAAGGAGAACATGGGGTATTTATACACTGGCACACACTAGGGACACCTGTGGAGGTAATGAGGGGGCGTTGTTACAAATGAGACACAACGTGATAACGCTAATGACTAGGGCAGGGCTAGGGCGGGGGTAGGGTGGAGACTGGACAGTAACAAAACAATGCCATGTGCTCAAAAAAGCACATGGCTGGGAACACAAACAGGAAAACAGAGGGCAGGAGCACAGAAAACCAAAAGAGGGAAAAAACACAGGACAGACACAGGCTAATGTGTGACAATAATAAATGATTATTTAAATGTTTGATGTCTTTAAAAAGTGTATAATTATTTTTGTATGTTATTCTGTTATCATTATGTAAGTGTTTAATAGAATTTAATAGTCTTAAAGTTAAAAAAAAAAAAAAACTGTGTATCGCAAAAATTTTTGAGACAATATATCGTCCATAGAAAAATTCTTATCGAGACAGGCCTACAAACCACTGCACTATAACCCACATTCTTAACCCGCTGTAAAATCCAGAGAGGCTGAGGAGTAAAACAGGCTGATTGAGAAGCTCTTGACCAGCACAGCAAATAATGAGTTTGATTTATGCTTGATGGTGTAGCTAGTCTGTCAGTATAACCAGAGTCTTTAGCCAGTAGGATTAGTGCTTATACCACATAGAACAGCCTTCTAGCCCCAGCACTGGGAGGCGAACATGCTAACCCCTAAGCCACCGTTCAATGGTTGTATTCATTTATGTACATAAAGGGAGAATAAATGAGCTTTTAGTCTTAGGGAGTTGGAACACTTTCACTAAAATTGAACCACTGTGCGGAGGAACTGGCTTTACTCTGTTACTGGAAGTGAGCCAAATTCTCAGGTTGACTCCTGGACATCAGAGACCATACTGCAGACGCAAAGAGTCACACTGCCGCTTATCTCACACTAACACATTGATGTGCAGACTGCCTCTGAATGATCACTGGAACCACAAGAGCCTGGTGCTTTCCTGTACCACACAGTCCAGACAGTCCAGACAGCTGTTTTTCTTGCTAAGAATTAGTATATGGCTTCAATACAAGCAAAGTTTGACCTATAACTTGGTTAACAAATGTTCTGCTCTTATCTCTGATGTCCAGGTGAAGAGGAAAATCAATTGAATCCACCCCACATGTAACCCTTGTGTGTTGTTTTCGTATTTTTGTTACTCGTTTACTTTGTTACTTGTATTTAATTCAGCAAAATTAAGCAATTCTACATTAAAATGCTTTACACATGCTTGCTTCACCTAAATTGCAAGCAATATAAACAGCTTACATGGTTAATATTTGCCCTTTACCTTTCTTATGTTACATTTATTTCAAAAAGTGCTACTCTTTTTTTATTAGTTTTTTAATATAATGTAAAAGAAAATGAATTAAACTCAAGATATGAGTAGAAAATTTGTTTAGTTTCAAATTTACAAATGAAGCAATGTTTATTAGCCCTTGGCCAAAAATACTGTATGTAATATAAATGGTAAGGGGGGGGGGGGGGGGGGGGGGGGGTGTTGTACAGTGTGTGTTTATCGAAAATGTGTTTTGATATATGTTTTTCACAAAAAATGAGCCAATGCCAATGAGTTTGAGTTAGAAATAATATTTTTTTAGTATCATTTGATGAAAAATGAAAACGGGTCCCACAGACCCGAACACCACACAAGGGTTAATTTCATTAAACTGCTAAGGAGGTATTATGACACTCACTGCCCATCATATCAGCTCCAGCGATCATATAGGAGCACTTCAAAGTCCTAAAATTACCATATTTTTTCTTATTTTTTTAATCACGTCTTTTTTCTGGTCTATTTTCATACAAAATGAGCAGTGGATTATAAGGCGCATTTTAAGCGGCACTTGTTAGGAACAGGGGGGGCGGGTGCTGAGAATAATTACCCACCACCCAAATCGTATCATTTTTTCTGATCTGTTAATACTCTTCTTTTACAGTCTTTGCATCCCTGGAAAACGGAACAGAGAACTTCGAAGTAGAAGAGAAGAAACCAGAGAACTCGCCGGTAAGCACGCGACTATTTCTGCCATCTATTAATTCAAGCTGCACATCTGGATGGCTGTGAAACCTTGCTGAGTTATAACACCAGCTCCAGGAATAGATCTAAGAAGCAGTAGATCCTTTCACAGATTCCAACTCAATTATAGAAGGTGATTTAGAGAAATGAATCTTAATAGGGAAACTCGTAATGGGGTTTAAAAGAAAAGAGACATTTGCATCTTACAAAAAAAACTGAGTGTACAAAAGAAATGAGGCATATGCTCTGAAGTCTTATGTTGGAGTAACTGTGTCCACTGTTTTTTTGTTCAGAGGTGAGTATTATCGACTTATAGTCTGCTGCTAACCCTGGTAAGCAGTGCTGGAGCAGCATTGGCATTAGCCGCTAACCACGCTAAGCTTTAGCTCTATAGCCGTTCAGAGGTAAGTATTATCGGCCTGTAGCCTGCTGCTAACCCCGGCTAGCAGTGCTGGAGCAGCATTAGCATTAACTACTAACCGCGCTAGCTCTTTTGTCATTCAAGCGAGTATATCGGACTGTAGTCTGCGAGTTTACCTTGTTAAAACAAGCTATGTGGGATGAACCGCTAGCTAATATCACCCTGGCTTACCGGAGCACTCAGTGTTCCTCAGTATAGCACTGTCAGGCAGCATTAGCCGCTAACCGCTAGTGGTTATCCGCTTACACTAATGCTCCAGCCTTGGTGCTGGAGAAATGTAGAAATCTAAGCTTACTGTAAATAAACAGAAGCACTTTACTCACCCAAATAAATAGTTTTCAGGAGATAAATTTGTGTAGATTAACATCCAGCACTCAATTGACTTTAAAAGAAAGTCTTTTCTAATTACAGTTTTGTTTACTTAGCTTAGCTTTACTTAACTTAGTTAGCTACCCCTCCATCATCACCCAGCGGCAAGCCCTGGTGAATTATCTGCACCTTATGTAGGAAAATAAACTTGAAAATAGACGTTCATTGATAGTGCGCCTTATAGTCTGAAAAATACTGTACTTAGAAGAGGCTTGGACCCTTATCTCTGTAAAGCTGCCTTGTGACAACATTTGTTGTAAAACACTATATAAATAAATTTTATTTGAACTGAATCATCAGTGATGGAGGAGTCTTAATGAGTGTGTCAGGTAATTGGCCTTCCAAAATGGGGAGAAAATGGGATAAAATTAGAAATAATTTATTAAATTTTTAACTTTTATATGATGTTTTTTGAGAAAATTTCTGTTTTGTTATAACTTTGTAGAATCTCTGCTCTTCAAAGGTTTTGATATTTTCACCATAGAGCTGGTGTTTTTGGGTCTTACGAGTGGGCACTAGGCCAGTTCTCCAATGATGTTGCAACAGATTTAGAAATGATTCTAGGTCAGCCAGAAATGGCTTCATGTTTCACTTCATGTTCCACACACTTCTTTCACTTCAGTGTGTAAAACAGTCCAATTACTGTAATAGAAAATACAGCCTGAACATTTTTATTTATATTTTAAGTACATTTGTAAAGAACTTTTAGAGGCATGTTTGCTCTGAGCCTGTGCTCATTGCTAATGTTGTCTACAGAAGCGTGTACAGAAAGTGTGTGGGAACTGGCAGTGTGACCGAACATTGGGGAGAAAATCGGATTTAAAAAAAAAAAAGAGAGAAGGAGCGAGAAGGAGAAAGAGAGAAAGATTGGGCGAGTTGAGAATGTGATGGAAGGGTAAGTGGTTGGGGAGGGCTGGTAGGGGGGCGGCTCTATCTCACAGCACAGGACCAGGCTGCCAACACACTGGCATAAATAAGCCGTGTCCTGAGATCAGCACAGCTTTACGAGGTCACAAATTAAAGCAGATCCCTGAGGATGCCTGACTATAGACACAGCCCCTCTCCCTCTGATTCTAAGATTAGGGCAGCACACACATCCACGGCATGTGCCGCTACGAGTTTACACAGCTTACGTCTGCTAGTTCAGTAAAAATCACGGGATATTTACAACTCCGCGTGTGCCAGAAAACCTTCCTGCCATTATTTCCATGGGAAACGGAAAATTTTCCATGATGAAGCACAAATGCACTAATATTTACTGCTTTTTCCATTCTCGATAAACAGATAAACAAACAAGACATTGCCGAATAAGACTGAATAAGACTAAACTCTGCTGACTGGATCTGGATTCATCTCTGATCTCGGACCAGTTCAACCGCTCTTATCAAAATCTGATTCCAGGTCAGATGTTTTTCTGTGTTCCTTCAGGTTTGAGAACTGATCTGAAATCAGCTCCAGTGTCAGCATGGCCTGCTATTCTTGGCCATGTGCCAGAGCTTCCAAATTTCCCAGAAGCAGAGTATAGGAAATGTCTCCTTAAATAACTAAACTGCTAAAGTCCTAGCCTACAGATTTCTCCACCTCTAGCTGTGGTCAGCTCCTTTATGGATTTGAATCTTTTTTTCTTCATCTTTATTGAGTTGACCCTGTGGAAGGAAAGCAATATTTCTGTTCTCATGTCAGTCCACACAACCAAATATTATATGAGTGTGAAATATTATACACTGGAGGAGCAAATTCAGAATGGAATAATGCTGCAGAACACTATTCATGCAGTTTAATCTGTTTTAGTATGTGAATAAGAAGTCATTGTTTCAGCACATCTAATAGGTAAACATTCCACATGTACCCGGCTGCCTCTGTCTCTAAAGTTATGATAATAAGTCTCTGCCATTAGTGGTTAATCAGTTAGCTTACATTTATCGGTCTGCATTGTCCTGATAGTGGTTAACCTGTTAGCTAAAGTATTGGTCTGTGCCACTAGTGGTTAGTCTTTTAGCTAGCATTATCAGTCTGTAATGTCCTGTAAGAGGTTAGCCTTTTAGCTAATGTTATCATTCTGTGCTATTAGTGGTTAGTCTGTTAGCTAATATTATTGGTCTGTCTTGTCCTGTTAGCAGTTAGCCTGTTAGCTAAAGCTATGGGTCTGTGTCGTTGGTGGTTAGTCTGTTAACTAACAATTATCAGTCTGTCTTGTCCTATTAGCAGTTAGCCTGTTAGCTAAAGTTATGGGTCTGTGTCGTTGGTGGATAGTCTGTTAGCTAACAATTATTAGTCTGTCTTGTCCTTTTAGCAGTTAGCCTGTTAGCTAAAGTTATGGGTCCGTGCTGTTAGTGGTTAGTATGTTAGCTAACATTTATCGGTCTATATTGTACAGTTAGCGGTTAGCTCTTTAGCTAATGATATGGGTCTGTGCCATTTGTGGTTAGTCTGTTAGCTAACATTATCAGTCGTTCTTGTGCTGTTATTTGACTAACATTTATTAGCCTGTATTGGCCTGATAGTGTTTTGCTTTTTAGCAAATGTTATTGGTCTCTGTCATTATTTGTTAGTCTGTAAGCTAACATTTATCTGTCTGTATTGTCCTGTTAGCGGTTAGCCTGTTAGCTAAAGTTATCGGCCTGGACCATTAGTGGTTAGTCTCTTAGCTATCATTATCGGTCTGTCTAGTCCTGTAAGTGTTTAGCTTTTTAGATGGGTTTACTGTACGTGTTCACTTAGTTAGTCTGTAAACAAACTGAAATTTTGTATTTGATTATTACTCAGTACAAATATAACCTGGAATATGATGGAATTGTAGCTACATAGGACAGTTTATTGCTACTCCATGCTCCTGGTAATACCTTATACTGAACTTATGTTTTGACGCAGTATAATGGTATGAAAAATAGGGGATTTCATTCAACCCACCTGTATCGATAACTTTTTTAAAACAACTATATATTGTCCAGAGATTTTTTCTGGTAAACAATTTTATCATAATTTTAAAATATATGTGAACAAAACACAATAGCAATATAGAGGTTGTCAAAAAGTATCCACGTCATTTTCATTTATCGTCGATAACATGATTATTGCGATACACAGCTGAGTTAAATATTTAACTACAATAGCTCTACAAAAAGAAATTCTGAGCATTTCATTAGAATAGCACTGCTGAGGTGAATATAGTGTGTCGATTTTTAAATGGTCTTCTGTTAAGTGTTTGCACATTTATGCTATATATAGTTAATTTAGGTTATGTTATCTATTAAATTGAAAATTATTAAAAAACCTGTGGGGAAAAATGTGTACGGTATTTAGACTTTAGCCAAATATTTAATTTAATTGTTTGATTGATGGGAAAAAAATAATTTGATGTATATCCATAATAATAACACTGTATTTTGCTTATCAGTGTTCCTCATCGCGTGATCCAGTTCAGATGGGTTCAGATCCTGTCTCATCTATTCTACTGAGAGCATCTGAGACACACAGCTGCTGAACAGGAGCATGAATGCAGTCCAGCGCCCACACACACACTCATCCTCCAAATCTGCGCTCAGTTTTATTAGCCAGTGTGTGTGTGTGTGTGTGTGTGTGGCTCACTGTCAGCCTTCCAGTCGCTCTCTGGTGGCCTTCCCAGCTTAGCTTGTTGACTTCTCCCAGTTACTTGTAAAGTGATTTGCAGTGGAGTACAGAGCCTGAAACACACACACACACACACACACACACACACACACACACACACACACACACACATATATATAATTAAACACACATTCATCCGCACACATACAAGAAATATAGATAGATGCGATGGAACTCAGCACGACACACTTAAACATCCCACCTTTCATAACCTGCTGCAGTGCTCTCAACCCCCACCCACGTCCTCACATACACACACAAACACACGTCCACACACAGCCCCGTATTTGATAGCAGGGCTGCAGAGTGCAGGCTGTAACTCTGCCTGTGGGGTTGTAAAGTGGTCTGCTCTGTGTGGAGAGAATCAAGCAGGGACAATAACGCAGTGCTGCACCATATGGCCTGAAATGACCTCAGGAAAACTTCCTGCACTTCCAGTCCAGAGTTTGAGAGAAGTCAGAGCTGATAATGGATGAGCTGACCCATGAGCTCATTATTTAATGACCTAAGACTAGTGGTGCCAATCGATTCTAAGAAGTAATCAGAATTATCCCAACAATATTCTGTAATGGATCATGATAAATCGCACTAGTTCTTCTTCTTAAGATTTCAGTGCTTAATAATGGATATTTAAATGTAAGCTAGGGTGGCACGGTGGCGCAGTGGGTAGCACTTCCGCCTCACAGCAAGACGGCCTGGGTTCGATTCCCGGCTGGGGCGACCCGGGTCTTTCTGTGTGGAGTTTGCACGTTCTCCCCGTGTCTGCGTGGGTTTCCTCCGGGTTCTCCGGTTTCCTCCCACAGTCCAAAGACGGCACGTTCAGGCTAATTGGAACTTGATTGAAATTGCCCCTTAGGTGTGAGTGTGTGAGTGAATGTGTCTGTGTGTGTGTCTGTCTGCCCTGCGATGGATTGGCGGCCTGTCCAGGGTGTATCCTGCCTTCCGCCCGATGCCTGCTGGGATAGGCTCCAGCCCCCCCGCGACCCTTCACGGATAAAGCGGTTGACAATGAGATGAGATGAGATGAGATGAGATGAGATGAGATGAGATGAGATGAGATGTAAGCTAAAGAATGATTGGAGGACCAAAAACCTAAAAAATTGTATTAATCACTATATTCTGTCTTTAATCATGATTAAAATCATGATATAAAATTGTGGTATGCTGGTACTTTACTGTAATTTACTGTAGGGAGACAGATTTAATTGTGTAATGTATGAAGAGAACTACTTAACTAAGTAAAGAAAAAAAATACTCCACTAAATGGTCAGTCAACCCAAAATTTTTTAAGATCTTTGAAAGTATCCTCAAGTGCAGTTGCAAAGACCATCAAAAATGTTATGATGAAACTGGCTCTCATCAGGTCCTTCCCAAGAAAGATCAAGTTCATCAGAGTTACCAGCCTGAGAAATCGCAAGGTAACAGCAGCAGATAAGAGCCACCTAAATGTGTTTTGGTTTGTTTGTCACTTTTAAGTTTACTACATGATTCCTTATATAGCTCTGCAAAAAAATGAGACCACTTCATTTTCTGAGTCAGCTTTTCTGATTTTGCTATGAATAGGTCTATTTTTGAGTGAAATGAACATTGTTGTTTTATTGTATAAACTACAGAGAACATTTCTCCCCAACTCTATTTAGTCATTTAGAGCATTTATTTGCAGAAAATGAGAAATGGCTGAAATAATAAAAAAGATGCAGAGCTTTGAGACCTTAAATAATGCAAAGAAAACAAGTTCATATTTATAAAATTTTAAGAGTTCGGAAATCAATATTTGTTGAAATAACCCTGGTTTTTAATTACAGTTTTCATGCATCTTGACATGTTCTCCTCCACCAGTCTTACACACTGCTTTTGGATGAATTTATGCCACTCCTGGTGCAAAAAATCAAGCAGTTCAGCTTGGTTTGATGGCTTGTGATCATTCATCTTCCTCTTGATTAAATTCCAGAGGTTTTCAATTTGGAAAATCAAAGAAACTCATCATTTTAAGTGGTCACTTATTTTTTTCCAGAGCTGCGTTTACAATGTAGTGATAAAATTAAAACATTGAATGAGACATATACAAACTTTTGACTGGTACTGTAGGTCTGGTAATGCAGGTATCCAAGGCATAGTATCTGTGTCTGTAAGGCAAGGTCTTGAGAGGGCAAGCAGCATGTGCATGAGCATTGTCCTGCTAAAACAGTGCTTTGGACCAGTGGTTGCAAGACCTTATTACCATAATATTAGACTCTCTTTGTGGCTGTATGAAGACCAAAGGTGGTCCAGTTTCACCTAAGCAACAGCTTACTCCAGTAGCCTCATTATTTGTCCTCTAGACATGCTAATGCATCTACCAATCAGTGATTGGAAGCCAGTGAGTACCAGTTAAGAGTCCTAAAAAACAATTTCTCCAACATTGTTCCTCTATTAGCTGTGTGTTATTTTTTAATTAAATATTCTTTTCTAGTCTTTTTTGTCACAGGAACACACAGAAATAACATCAGCACAAATCCTTTACACCAGAATAATACCTTTAACACCTCATCTTCTCTCCAGCGCCACCTCAGTCTCAGCACCACCCTGCGCTCCCACATCTTTCCTCCAGACGGTGAGCTGTAAAGCCATGAGAAGCGTATGCGTAGTGCAGCAGACTGGCTCAGCCCGGAGTGTTAGTCCTAGACCTGCTACGTTTCCTCAACTTCCTCTCCCATCTCCCTCATTTCCTGAATCACACCTCAAACAATGATGGAGGACAAGTCCTCCCACATGCACCCGTCTTAATCTCTCCCATCTCCCCATCTATTCCATCTCTCCATATCTCCCATTTCTCTCTCTCCCATCTCCCTATCTATTCCATCTCTCCATATCTCCCATTTCTCTCTCTCCCATCTCCCTATCTATTCCATCTCTCCATATCTCCCAGTTATCTCTCTCCATCTCTCCCATCTCCCCATCTATTCCATCTCTCCATATCTCCCATTTCTCTCTCTCCCATCTCTCCATATCTCCCAGTTCTCTCTCTCCCATATATCCCATCTCTCCCATCTATTCCATCTCTCCCATCTTCCCATCTATTCCATCTCTTCATATCTCCCAGTTCCCTCTCTCCCATATCTCCCATCTCCACATCTCCACATCTCTCTCATCTCCACATCTATTTCATCTCACCATATCTCCCATTTCTCTGGCTCTCCCATATCTCCCCATCTCTCCATCTCCCAATCTCTCCCATCTTTCCATCTCTTCATCTTTCTCACACCCCACCTCTCTCTCTCCAGCTCTCCATCTTCATCTCCCCACCTCTCCATCTCTCAACTCCACATCTGTACATCTCTCCGTCTCTCATGTCCACATTTCTCTATCAGTCTATTTCCACATCGCTCTATTGCTCCATCACATCTCTTCATCTCTCCACCTCTCCCATCTCTCCGTCTCTCGCGTCTCTATCTCTCTGTCTCTCCCACCTTTCACATCTCTCCCATCTCTTCATCTCTCCCATCTCACTGTCAACCCCATTTCTCTTTCTCTCCATCTCTTCCATCCCCCTATCTGTATGTCTCTCCCAGCTCTCCATCTCTGCCTCCCCATTTTTCTTTCTCTGCCATCTCCCATTTTTCACATCTGTCTCTCCTTCTCTCTGTCTCCCCATCTCTACCATCTCTCCATTTCCCCAGCTCTCTCTATCCCATCTCTCTCATCTCTGCATCTTCACATCTCTATCCCCTCTCGCCATTTCCACATCTATCCATCTTTCTCACCCCACCTTTCTGTTTCTCCAGCTTTCTGTCTTCATCTCTCCATCTCCAAATTTCTCCATATCTCATCTCAACATCTTTCCCATTTCCTTCATCTCTCCAATCTTTCCATCTCTCTGTCTCTCCTACCTCTCTCTCTCCCATGTCACCGTCTCTCCCACATCTCCGTCTCCTATCTCTCCATCTCTCCTATCTCCCCCATCTCCACATCTCTCCATATCTCTTTCTCTGCCATCTCCCATTTTCCACATCTCCCCGTCTTTCAATCTCCCCATCTCTTCCACTCCCCATCTTCAGATTTCTTTAATTCTTCACATCTCTCTATCTCGCCATGTTCACATCTCTCCACCTCTCTTCTTCTCTCCATCTCTCCAGCGCTAAACCAATGCCGCGATTCTCTTTTTAGTTCACTCTTATTCAGTCTCTGCTTTATTTGGCCACTTCAGAGCTGTTTTCTGGCGTCTCAGTAAACATATGTGGTAAAGGTAAGCGTGTGACTGCAGGATAAACAGGGCTTCTATCTTTACGCCTAATAGAACCAAACCAGCTCCTGGCAGCCTCTCCTCCATCTGAAGCAGAACGCGCCAGTGTTCTTCTCGCTGAGAGAAACACACTATTTTTAAATGATTTCTTCCTGTGTGTGAAAGTGAGATAGAGAAGCTGTAATGAATGAAAAACTGTGACGGTGTGTTTGTGGTACTGCGTGGGAAGGAATGAGAGAGAGATAAAAATAAAAAAAGCTGTCTGTTTAGTTTGTTTATTCTTCAGTTAATCAATGAAAAGTTCTTTATTTACCTCTTCTCAGGCAGGCATCTGAAGAATCATAAAAGAATGTTAGAAAATAAAGATTGTTTTAATAAGATTTTTATTAATTAAATACCAGTCTATGAAGGAACACATCAGGAATCATGTAGTAAACTTACAAGTGTTAAACAAACCAAAATACTTTGTATACTTCTGCAGATGATAACTCTTCCTTTCTTGTAGCGATCCTGATGAGAGCCAGTTTCATCATAATGTTGTTAATGGTCTTTGCGACTGCATTTATTTTTTAATATTTTGGACTGACTGACCTTTATTTCTTAAAGTATATTTTCTTTACTTAAAAAATTCTTAAGTAGTTAACTCTTGATAAGTACAGCACAGCTTCCAGGTGACTCTACCTCATAAAGCTGACTGAGAAAATTCAGCCAAGATGTGCAAAATGTCATCTAAGCAAGAGGTGTTAGTTTGAAGAATCTAAATTATAAAACATATTTTGGTGTATTTAACTCTTTTTTGGGTACCACTTTAAAATAAGACTACCTTTATAAAGGGTTTATGAATGGTTTACAATTAGTTTATTAATGGTTTATTAATTGGTTAATAATCAGTTATAACACATATGTAGAAAGGGCAACAATGTAGATGGCTGTGGGTTCACTATTTGGCAAACAACAGGTCATTGTTGCCCTTTCTACGTATGTGTTATAACTAATTATTAGTGATTTTTAAGGCATTTACAACCTAATTAGTAACCATTAATAAACTAATTGTAAACCATTTATAAACCCTTTATAAAGGTAGTATTATTTTAAAGTGGTTGCCTTTTTTGTTTACTAAATAATTATTATTATTTTTTTTTTTTTAGTTTGGATGACTTTTTACATTTTAAGGTGTTTCCAAACATTTTATTGGTACTTTACATGCTTATAAAATAAAATTTGATCAAACAATAAAGTATAATGCAAATAAAACTTGGATTGGCTGGGTGATTAATATTCAGTATTGTTGGAGTGATAATATTGTTATTGTTGGTCTTTGTTTGTGTGTTTCAGACTCAGACTCAGGCGGATGAGAAGGTTGCTGTGTTTGATTTGCAGTCAGAGCGAGAGTTGAGGAAAGACCTTCTGCAGCTGAACACATACGTGGCTTTGTACAGATTCACCCCGCAGGATAATCAGGACTTAGAGATGAGGTGAGTCTGACACCAGCACATCTCTCTCTCGCACGAGTCTTGTGTGATAGAAATAATGAGAGAAAAGAACTAAAGAAACAGTTTGAGTGTAAATGCATCTCAGTAATTCAAGTCTTTTCTTTAAAGGTACAATAAGTCATTCTTTTCTCTAAAAATGTTTTTAATCAAAATAAAAATTTCAGAATAGTTTGCATTAAGAATGTGTGAAATCGTGTCATGCAATAAAATCTCCAATTTTTTATTAATATTTACTGTGAAGCTTTATGGAATTTTTTTATATCACTGCACTAAATATGCTATAATTTCTATTACATTTTTATGTTCCATTTATTTATTTAGTTGCATTATTATTGTTTAATACAAATTCAGACTCTTTACTGAAATTAATGAAATATAGCTCTGGAAAAATTAAGAGACCACTTCAGTTTCTAAATCAGTTAACCTTTTTTCCTACTGAACCTCCATCTCTCCTCTGTGACTCGAAAACTGATTTTATAGCATCATCTTGCTGTCTGTCAAAATACCGGAGCAGACAAAGGAGGCTGCTTAAAATCCTCCTTAAAGCAGCTTCCAACGGAGGATACACCAAAGTATACTACGCAGTAAGACCTTCAGGAATTTTGGAGTGACAATACACGAGCACACATTTTTTAAATTAATTAATTATTTCTTTACTAATATATATATATATATATATATATTTAATTGTGTATGTGTAGAAATACTACAATTTTTTTTAAACGTGACTGTAGAAAAATTTTATTCCCTTATCATGAATAAATAAAAAAGAGATAAATAAAATAAAATAATGCACACTAGGTGTCCACTTTTATCTAATTGGCAAATATTTAATACAATTTTAGAAATGTAGTATTGTATCTGCAATGACTGTTTTTGGACAAAATTTGGACACACCTTTTTTATGTTTTTTACATTTAAAATGAATACTGAGGTCACCCAAACTATCAAATAACACATAAGGAATCATGTAGTAGCTTCATAAAGTGTTAAACAACCCAAAATATATAGCACTTAGGTGGTTCTTATCGAAGGTGCTGTTAACTTGCAGTTTCTGAGGCTGCTAACTGGCAACTATTAGTCAGCCTTTCCTGGGGCGGTCTTGATGAGTGCCAGTTTTATCATAGCACCTTTGATGGCACATGAAAATACTTTCTTTAAAAAAAAATAGTTTGAATATTCTTGTGAGAGTCTGTAGCTACAGAACTGCACTGAGGAGTTCAGAGTTCAAACACAACTCACATTTGGTTAGAGCTGTTAGCGCTGTTGCTGTGCTAATAGCTGATATGGGCTGAAAGATGCACTCCTGAGAGGGGTATCTGGTTAGAGGGGTTAAAAGTCTTAATCCTGCTTCCTCCATGAGGATAATTAATCCTTTTAAAACATCTACAAAAACAGTACCAGTCAAAAGTTTAAAACTTAAATACAGGTTTTCGGACAGAAGCACAGGAATATATACCAAGATTCCCTTTTTCAGCTTTGATATGTGAAGAGCTTTAATCTCCATGATCTGCTCACTAAACTGCTCTGCTCTAAAAGACAAAAAGGCAGTTTGAGTAGTTTGCGCTACCGCTCTGTCTGATTTTCTGTTTAGTAATCTTGAGTTGTATTGAGCTTATCTCTGTTGCAAGGCGACTTACCTCCTGAAGAGGCAGGATGTTTAATTAGCTTTTGCGATGCAGTTCACTGCTCTTTTTGCTTTAAATGCACAACACACAATGCATGTTTACCTGAGCAGATAAGCAGAAAATCATGCACACCCAGAGCCTTAATTAGGCTATTAATTATCAACAGATTAGGCCGACAAGCCTGTTTTCCTAAATAATATGCGGGTTTATCAGAATTGTTTTGATTAGTCACATAATTGGTTTGTTTTGTGCCAAACAATTATTCAAAGTGTGTTGTGTTGTGAAATAAAAATGGCCATTGTATTAGAAAATTAGTCAAATTCACATGTTCATTATTTATAGATAAAATGTAGTTTGTCAGGTTGTACCACTGGTATTACTCATTCTAAGGTTACATTCACAGACTATGTAAAAGTGCCTCTAATCTGATCTTTTTCGTCATGTGTGACACACAGATGTGTTAACTGAAGGGAAAATAGACAACAGCAGTGAGTTATGGGGTAAGTGTCAGGGTTTAATAGTGAGGCAACAAAGCACAACAATATTTGGTATTTGGTCTGCCATTAAACTAAAGTAGAAGGTGTGTTCCTCATGAAACGGCCTAATGTGGGCACACGAAAATAAAACATCTTAAACATTAAGTTGAAATAATAAAAGACACAAACTAAAGACTTGGGTATGAACAAATAACGTGGCCTTTTTACAGTGAGGTGGAACTCTTGAGAGGAGTATCTGGTTAGAGGGGTTAAAAGTCTTTATTTTGGTTTATTAGTTTTATACCTTGTAAAAATACAGTGCACAGTGCCAGTCAATATTTAGAACACACATTAAAACCAGTTGTTTCCCATCATTTTAAAATGTTCTGCATTGTAGATCAATACTAATACTAGTCACCCAAACTATGAAGTAAAATAAATTGAATTATTTAGTATACAAAAAAGTGTTAAACCAGAATATTTAGATTTTTTATGCACCTCTTGCATGGATGACAGCCGTGGACATCTTTGCTGTTTTTTCTCAGTCAGCTTAATGAGTTTGATTTTCAGTTAACAGCTCTGCTGAACTTATCAAGAGTTAATTATTTGAATGTCTTGCGCTTTAATGTGTTTGAGAGCATCCGTTGTTGTTATACAGTGAATAGCCCTATTTGAGTAATGTTCTAATCCATATTATGGCAAAAACTACTCAACTATGTAAACAAAAAAATATAAAAAAAAACATCCTCAAGAGCAGTCGTTAAGACTCATCAATGTTATGATAAAACTGGCTCTCATCAGGACAGCCCCAGTGAAAGGAAGAGCAAAAGTTCCCTCTGCTACGCGAGATAAGTTCAGCCGCAGAAACAAGAAATAACAAGAAACTCAGAAATAAAGAGCACCTTATTTCTTCACAGAGTATTTTGGTTTGTTTAACAATTTTAAGTTACCATATGATTCCTTATGTGTTTCTTTATAATCTGGATCACTTCAGTATTCATTTACAATGTAGGAAAAATACATTTTGGCTGGTACTATATATGAGTTTGACTCGAACTTGTTGCTCCAGCTCTATTCTGTGACCACTGAGCTCAAAGTGCTGCTGTAATCCTTAACTCTCCAATATGATCTGATCTGAAATGAGAGAGGTCATTCTTACATAACAGATCCTTCCATCTCTAGTCCTCACCATAACCTGATATAACTAACAGCTTCCGTAGACCATAATTAATTCAGTATTACATTCTTTGTCAACAGAGCAGTGCAGAAAATGCCCTTTGGCTGAAGAGTCCTTCTGCTCCTCTTGTCTCAGTCCATTTTCTCACTCCAGTCCCGCAGTAACACTTCAATTTCCACCAGTTCATTTCACATTCATTGACACCACACTGGGAAGCACAGGCTGTAAATGATTAGAGGGCTCGACTTGCCTCGGCAAGTGTTTGCGCTTTTCAGATACACTCTCACTAAACAGAGGAGGAATAGATCTGCAGATTTCATTAGCGGAATAAAATCGACATCTGTAAGATTTAATTCAGAACAAAAATAATTATAATTCCTGTTAGAAAAGGCAGAATGAATGTGAAATTAATCCTTTCTTCTTTTCACTTGCTGTCTTTCAGGCCCGGCGATCGGATAATACTGGCGGATGACTCTAACGATGACTGGTGGAAGGTGAGAGCTCTAATGCTGAATAATCATAAACAGAAGCGGAAGAGTAATCCAAAACATGGCTGAAGCTTATAGTCAGGAAAAGATAGGAATATTAGAGAATGAAGGTCGTATTCACCTTTTTCTGCCACGCCCACTTTGCCACTTTCAATACATATTAGGTTTATATAGTATTTTTCGCACTATAAGGTACACTGGATTATAAGACGCATTTTATGCAACACTAGTAAGGCACAGGGGTGTCACCATGTTTTCCTCTAATTCAGCAGGTCTCGCCGCTGGGTGGTGGTGGGGGGAGTAGGTTAACTAAGTTAAGCAAACAAAAAAAAATCGTTTGTCAAACAAGTGATGGATATTATTCTACACAGATTTCTCTCCTGAAACTGTTTATTTGGGTGAGTAAAGCACTTCCATTTCCACTATAAGCTTAGATTCCCAAATTTCTCCAGCACTAAGGCTGGAACATTAGTCGCTAACCGCTTGTATCTAGCTGCCCGACAGAGCTACACTGAGGATATTAGCTAGTGGTTCCTCCCACATAGCTTGTTTTCACCAAAAATGGTGGTGCTTGAGATCAGTGACACTGTGTGTTTTTATCAAGACACTGTAGGTAATGAATTTATGAACAATATGTTCTGCATTACTGTGATGTGATTGGAATATATGTAATTCATTTACTCAAATTTATTTTTGTTTTTTAGGGCGTGATCGATGACAGGATAGGTTTTTTCCCAGCATCCTTTGCTCACCAGGTGAAGGCAGGTGAAAGGGTGTTCCGATGTAATCGCACTTTCATTGGCTGTAAAGAGCAGGGTCAAATCACGTTAAAGGAAGGACAGGTGAGTGACCTCAGTCAACTTTAAACAAGCTCATTTTAAACACTCCATGTAGGCTAGATGTTCCCAGGTGCACTGTTACTTATTTACCCAGTTAATTAATTAAATTAGGCATGTCACGATAGCTTTTTTTTGGACAATACATTGTTCAAGAAATAAGAGCAATAGGTTTAAAACAAAAACATTTAAACTTTTCACAGAAAAGTGAAACTCTTATGTGACTAGGTAAAATAAACAGGCTCTAAGTGGTCCAGTGATTAAAGGCCCAGTCACTATAATCTGAGCATAATCAGCAGCCGGAGTCCGAGAGAGCACAACTGTCCATGCTGTCTCTTGAGTGGGTCTCTCCCCACATCACTCCCAAGTATGAAAGAGATTCACAGGGCATCTCACGATACAATATTGTTACGATACATTGCCATCTATAATGATAATATCAAGATGTTGGGATTCAGTAATACTCGATATATCACAAGACAAGTATCTACTTCAACAGCATCTGTGTTACTAAAGAGGATAAAATACTTCTAAATAACTAAATACCAGGAATTTTGGATTTATTGGTGTCAGTTTCACCACAGAAATAAACAACTACTGTTTTTCACTGCAGGTTTACCATATTCATTTGATTATAGCGCCACCACATGGTAAATCTAATTTGGTGGTGAGTCTTAGGAGTTTAGAGTGCTATGTTTCAATAAAAAAAATCTAAATATTTGAGGCCACATTATGATAATCTATAAAAAAACACAGTATATAAGGTTAATTTATTAAGAGACCACTTAAAAATGATGTGTTTTTGACATTACCAAATTGATGTCAAATTGAAAACCTCTGGAATATAATCAGGAGGAAGATGGATGAGGAAACCATCAAACCAAACTGAACTGCTTGAAATTTTGCACCAGGAGTAAAGGCATAAAGTTATCCAAAAGCAGTGTGTAAGATTGGTGGAGGAGAGCATGCCAAGATGCAGAAAAACTGTGATTAAAAGATTAAAAAAGCAGGATAAATCCACCAAATATTGATTTCTGAATTACTAAAACTTTATGAACATGAACTTTCCATTCCATTCTTTCCATTATTCGAAGTCTGAAAGCTCTGCTTTGTTTCTGTTAATTTAGCCATTTCTCATTTTATGCAAATAAATGCTTTTATTTAAGTAAAAGTATTTTTATTGGAATTTGAGATAATTGTTGTCGGTATTTTATAGAATAAAACAACAATGTTTATTTTACTCAAACATATACCTATAAATTATAAAATCAGAGAAATTACTAGCCTAATTAATATGGTTAAAGCTTTAATCATAAATTAGTGTAAGTGTAATGGGGTCTATGGGGTTCCTCAGGAAGCTGTTGAGAGATTTAATGAGATGGTAAATCTAGCTTTCTATCTTTTTTCCTTCCGACTTCTTTCAGATCTGCGTCAGCAACGAAGACGAACACAATGGCTTCATCAGAGTGGCCAGCGGTAAGAAGAGAGGATTCGTCCCTTGTGACGTGCTGGAGAACATCTGAGGAGGAGGAAGAAGAATTAAAGCGAGAGACGGAGAGAGCGAGGAAAAAAGAGAGGGAAAGAGAGAGAGGGAGAGAGAGAGAATGGCATCAGGAGTAGCACAGGGAAAATGTGCTCTCCCAAACAAGCTCAAGCTTAACTCAAGCTTGGACAAACAATACTGCCGTCAGTAGCCACGCACAAGCACGGAGTCACCAAGCCGCCAGTGGTTTACACCACACAGAGACAAGTAGTAAACGGCCTGAGCAGAGACACTATAACCGTGATAACTCTGTTCTTTTTTCCATCCCTCTCTGTGTGAAAACGGCACTGAAGAAATGAATGCTTTCCTAAGACCGCCTGTTTTTCCTGGTTTTGGAGACTCTGATATGAAAACCAGGCGTAGATGTTTGGAAAAACAAGCACGAAGACAGCATTTCCTCTCTCTGTTACTAGCATTGCGAGCATCGTAAGATCAAAGACCTGTTTACAGTGTTTTTCCTACTTCTCAGAGAGCGTACGTCCACTCAAAGCTAGCCTCGCTTAATGTAGGTTTGAACTTTCCTCATGGATTTTCCACAAGCAGTTCTAAATGCACTGATTAATGATATCAAATACTGGACGTTCCCTAACCGGGTTTAATGAAGGAGCCGTATGACGCAAGCTCATAGCAAGACATTGAATAAACCCAGAGGAGTTGAACACAATATTTCTCCTTGTTTTCTTAGGTTTTCTTTTTCTCTTTTTTTTATGCTGCTATTTAAAAAAAGCGCTTTACATTCCTTCAACACAGGATTACTGAAGAAACTCCTCTAAACAGGCAGTCCTGTCAAATGATAATGAGCTTACTGTCAATGAATTGGACATATCACAGATTTGTCGAGTCTGATGTGAAACTCTCCACAGTTCCCACTACGAGAGATTAGGGGTGTAACGGATTGCACCTTGAAGTTTGGAAAGCATTTAAACCACAGATCAACTGAAAAAAAAAGGAATAATTGGTGTGCAAGTATTACATAATTACAGTGATTAATATCTAAGGGCCAATCGCATTTTACCCCCTGGTCTTTCTATCATTTAAAAAGCCACGCTAAAAAAAAAAAAACACCTCACACACACTTTAATACGAGGATCGTGCCAGATAATTAAAAACAAGAAAATAACAAAACTGTCACCGAATTATTTAAGGAATTTTCTGTTGCACTAAACACAGGCATCAGCAATTTCAGTTAAATATATCATATTTAACAATCTTTGTTTTTTTTTTTTTTAGGTCATTTGAGAGTTCTCATGTTACCACATTTCAGAGAAGAAGCAAAGAGGACAAATCTTGTAATTGGCACCTCAATTCTTTCTCCTAATGAGCTTACCAAACTAATTTTGTGTTCCAACAATTAGTGCTAAATCTATTTAAATCAATAAAACAACAAGGGTGCCCAAATTTAAGCACCTGCCTAATTTTGTTTAAATAGTTATTGCACACTTTCTGTAAATCCTATAAACTTAATTTCCATTCTTAAATATCACTGTGTTCATCTGCTATATGATATATTTAACTGTAATTGCTGATCCAAACAACCAATGATTTATAAAGCAAACCCTTAAAAAATTGGGATTCCCAAACTTTTTCATACCACTGTATCACTTCAGGCCAAAGTACAATGTGGGGGGGTTAGAAGGCCATCCACCTATCAATCATTCTTATCTGCAGCCAATCAGATGCTACAATTTGGTGTCAATTAAGTTCCTCTTGTGGTTTTACTGCAGAATTACAAGATAATCATTTAATAATAAGAGTGTAAGAAAAATATACCAGTTATAAATACACAGATTATTTTGTATACTAATCATAAGCTGGAGAGATCCAACACAAATATTCCACTCACTACACGACACAAATTTTAATAATTGGAATGCAAAGTTAAACTTATTTTTTTATAATTCCTATCCAAAAAAAACAATTTAAAAAATGTTAAAATCATAAAAAACGTGATCTGATTTAGATTGCTAGATTTGTGATCCGTTACACCGCTACAAGAGATAGAAAGGACATCAAAAGCCTAATTTTGATTTTGATGATTTCATCATTTCTATAACCACATCAGACAAATTAGTTTCAGTGTATTATGCTACACACTGCCTGTCATTGATTCAATTTCATTCTTTATTTCTTAACATGAATTCGAGACCGAATACTTTTTTTTTTTTTTTTTTTCAATTTAGGTATTAAACACACACCTTCTTTTAATATTCTTTTTTAAGGTATCCTAATATCATGGTTATATTTTTTGGCTGCTCTGGGAAACCTAACAGTAGCTACCTATTATTTGTTTTAATTAATATTAATAAAGCCATTGTTTATTTGATAAGACTTTTAAAAAATAGAGTTGTTATTACTATAATTCTGCTATTTTAGTTACAGCATCCTGCCACTTCAATGATTAGATAAGACCACAGTGTTGTAGGTTCGGAGCCCAGTGGATAACAGAGACTTTCATTTCTATTCTTTAAATGATGGTATTTTTTTTTTTATCCAAAAATGCTAAGCTTGCTAATAACAAATAAAAGTTATCAGCGGCTGATAAGCGTTATGCAAATCAGATCAAGCTTACTGGTCTCCACTAGCTTTAATAATGTATTAGCACAATTAGCATTTTTGGCAGGGTTATTCCATTACCTTGGTGTATATACACTACATTTTATACATGACTCCACCCACCTGTTCTCTGGACTGTATTTGAACTGCATTGTACACTGATCAGCCATAACATTAAAATTACCTCCTTGTTTCTGCACTCAGTGTTCAATTTTTCAGCTTTACTGATCAAATAGAACTCCTTGTAGTTCTTTAATTACAGACTGTAGTTCTGTATCTGTTATTCTGCATACTTTATTATTATTCTCCTCCTTTCACCCTGTTCTTCAATACTCAGGACCCCACAGGAGAGACCACCACAGAGCAGCTATTATTATTATTTGGGTGGTGGGTCATTATTCACAGCACTGCAGTGTGTGTGCTGATGGTAAGAGTGAATCAGATACAGCAGTGCTGCTGGAGTTTTTAAACACCTGGAGCACTATCCGGACATGATTAGTTTTTCAGGTGGTCCTGGGGTAATTTTCTCTTTTATGAGGGGTCCTCTGTGATTTTATTCCCATCTGGAACAACCATATATATATATATTTTTTTTTTTCTCTGTGAGTAAATTATAGGCTGATTTCGTATTGTTTTTCGCTGAACTCTGTGGTCCTCCGGTAATTTTAGTCAAGTCCAGACTGACATATCTGAGTTTTTTCACCTTGCATTTAATAAAAAAGCCATTTGTCCACTGCCATGCGTCCAGAATTACTATTTGGGTGCACGTTTCCACAGAGATCCACAAAACACAACAGCGAGTGGAAATGGAGGAGATACTGAACGCGATGTCACATGACCTAAAAAGCCTAAAAACTCACTGGTTCCTTCTGTTTTTTTTAATTATAGTCTAGATGCAAGAGTTAGAAGTGTGAAATATTTTTACCATTATTACACCCAGCATTCAAAACACCTAATACACCACCATGCCGATCAGTGCTAATCACTGCAGTGCAGATAATAATTACCAAACACCCACAAAATAATAGCTGCTCTGTGGTGGTCTCTCCTGTGAGCATTGAAGAACAGGGTAAAAGGAGGAGGACAATAAACAGGGGTGGGTATGTGGGTCCTTAAATAGTCTTAAAATGTCTTAAATTAAAATCTTGATAATTAAGGTCTTAAATTATCTTAAAGTTACTGTAAATTTGCTGTAGGTATTACATTTTTAGAGGGTGCGTTAAATGCCAGTGGGAAAGCACATACAAACATTAGCGGTGAGTTACTGTGGAGAGAACTAAGGTTAGTGCAGCGCTAGTTAACATTAACATTAACATACTACTGTTAGCGGTGAGTTAGCTATTGTAACTGGGGAGAGAACTAAGGATAGCAGAATTAATATCAGTGGCGGGTTAGCTAGCTAACATTAGCGGCGAGGTAGCTAACATTACTAGGGAGAGAACTAAGGTTAGCGTAGAGCTAACTAATGTTAACGGAGAGAGAACTAAGGTTAGCGGAGTTAACATTAGCGGCTAGCTAGCTAACATACTAACATTAGCAGTGAGTTTGCTACTTTACTGGGGAGAAAACTAGGTTTAGTGGAGAGCTAGCTAACATTTGGGGTGAGCTAGCGAACATGCTAACATGTTCTGCATCACAATGGAACAAAATTGAAAAAGAAAATTGATAAATGGTAAATGTTAAGCTTTAATTTTTTTAATACAATATATATTTTTTTCTACTTAAGAAGTTATGACTATGTTTTGGACCTTAAATTGTATTTATGCTTTTAAAACAATGTTAAAAAGCATTACATTTGTCTTTTAAAATGAAGCAAGAACCCTGCTAAAGAATGCAGAGAAACAGATACATCACTACAGTCTGTTATTACAGAAATACAAAGTGTCCTATATGATCAGTGAAGCAAATAAAAAGGGTAATGGGTGAAAAAACAAGGAGATGGTGGTAATGTTGTGGCTGATGGGTATTGTGATACAAAAGGGGATTTTGCATTTTTAAGTTTTTGTCACTTGTAAAGAGGAATTACTATACTGTACATACTGTATGCACAGAATTAAACTCTATTTATTGATCCTGGAGTTGAATGATTGCATCTGTCTGACTTTAACAGCTGGATCCGCTCCATCACGCTGAGCTGTTTAGCATAAAGTCTTTTAGTGGGTAATTAATCAGAGGCTCACCTAAGTTATGAAAGAGTTATTAGGCCATTAATGATCCTCTAAAATACTCTGATATTGATATAAAACATATTGGTCCTTTTCCACTTTAGACAGACAGAGGGAAAGAGAAAGAGAAGACGAGAAAGAAGGAGAAAGGGAGCAAGAAAGTGTGATAGGCAGAGAAAGAGAGAGGGAGGCAGAGACCATGCAGTGTGACTCATTACTCCATCTTCCTCTGTGGATGAAGGGAATAATAGACGCATAAATAGAGGACTAGCGGAGAGGGATATGATGGGCTGGTCTCCCCTCATTAGGCCTATCCTCAGGTAACCTCAGTTTTACCTCATACTGAGGCCTAAAGCCACAGAGAGAGAGAGAGAGAGAGAGAGAGAGAGAGAGAGAGAGAGAGAGAGAGAGAGAGAGAGAGAGAGAGAGAGAGAGAGAGAGAGAGAGAAGGAAAAAAGTATTTTCAGGGAACCAGATTTATATATGTATAGATTAGTGATGTCAAAATATAATCAGATTAATCACAATCACAATATTAATATTAATTAAGATTAATCACACTTGTTTTTAAGATGTTTAAGAAGTTTTTATAGTGGATATTTAAATATAAATAAAAGAATGAATGTAACACATGTAAAATGCAATTATATTTATATAAGTTGTGTCAATTTAACTGATAGCACCACAATTGTACTGAGTAAGTTACTGTAGCCTTTCTGTCAGCTCCAACCAGTCTGAATATTCTCTGTTAACCTCTCTCATCAACAAGGTTTGTCTATTTTGTTCTTTATCGCTGTGTATAAAAATACCAAGAGATCAGCAGTTCCAGAAATACTTAAAGAAGCTCTTCTGACACCAACAATCTTCACAGAGATCACATGTTCAAAAATTCTGATGATTGGTGTGAATTAACTGTTTTGCACTGTTGGCACATGATTAGCTGATAATGAAATAATTGCTGAAATGAGTATGTAAACAGGTGTTCCTAAACAAAGTGCAAACAAATGTGGATTTTTTTTTTAACCCTGATTATGTATGGAACATGAATACATTGCATACACACATTTACGTTACAAACTTTACTTTTGCAGCGTCAAGAAATGTGACAGGAGTGTGTGCATACTTCTGTGCCCTCATCGCTCATGGGCATGGAGTGTGTGACAGGTCTCAGCTCAAGCTGCCGGTGTGAACACCCCCTGCTAAACCGAACATCTGCCCAGCATTACTGAACAACAGCTTCATTCGTTTACACGCTTACATCTCTCTCTCTCTCTCTCTCTCTCTCTCTCTCTCTCTTTCTCTCTCTTTCTCTCTCTCACACACACACACACTCAAAACAACTTTCACAGTCCTGCATACCTTCACACCCCACTGTATTTAACATTCAGTGTTAACAACCTCACGTTTTATACAGTTCTTTTTCATTTAAAAATAATTGGACTGAACTGTATAAGTGGTCAATTGCTTTAATATGTGAGCTCATATCACACCTACTGATTATTTTGAGTTTTTCTTCACACTGCATTAAACAGCCAATTTTATTCGCATTTAATTACAAAATTAACACAATATGGAAATATCTCTCTGTAGCAAATCTGCAAAATAATAGAGTTCATTCCAATTACAGTGATGCATGCTGAAACCTGCTTATCCCAGTCTATTCATAACTGGTTTCACAGAGCAACACACTTTAGTTGGAGTTGAAGTGAGGCCTGATAGTGGGTAAAAATGGAGGGGACATTCCATTTTTAAAGTTGTACAGACATTTAACTTTCCTCAATCTACAGTGTCACGTGTACCAGGAATACTTTATAGAAGGCATTACCACTCACAGTGGACAGTGCAGTGGGTGGTAACTATCATGACTGGCTGCGTCTGGCTTAAATATGGCTTTAAAATATAATCCTGATCCTCAGAGGGGTATTGCTATCAGGATTGAGCTGGGCAGCAGTGGAACAGTGTTCTCTGGATTGATGATGCTCCATCCAATGTTTTGGGGATTAGATAAAGAACTAAGGATGAGGTGGGGTTATGATCTCCCAACATTCTGAATAACTTCACTAACACCCACAATGCTGCTTGCAATAAGATTCTCACAGCAATGCTTCAGAATGTGGTAGAAAACAATTCCCATATTATAGTCTACAACCAGGAGTCGGGGCGATGCAACATAAATTACAATCTTAATCATATGCTAGTAAAAAACTGAACAAATTTCATCATGATGGAGTGAGTATTATCTGACCTGTACTGTGTCCAGAGCTGCTGGTGCCCTCTTCTGACATCTTACAGTGCACTGACTCACACCTAAGCCCCATTATACTCTTACTGTCTCATCAGCACTGTTTCATAGCAGGACACAGGAAGGATGTCATATAAGTTTTACCTATATTCATTAGAATGACCCTGTAGCCTCTGTGTTTAACATGTTAAAACAAGCTATGTGAGACAAACCACCAGATAATATTGCCCTGGCTTACTGGAACACTCAGATTTTCTCAGTGTATCGCTTTTGGGCAGTGTTAGCCACTAACACAGCTAGCACTAGCAGTTAGCAGCTAATGCTAATGCTCCAAATTAAGTGCTGGAGAAATTGGGAAATGCAAGCTTACTGTAAATAAACAGAAGCGCTTTACTCACCCAAATAAACAGTTTTCAGTGTAGCTTTACTTAGTTACCTGCTTAGACCTGCTGAATTAGAAAGAAAACATGGCAACACCCCGGTCCCTTACTAGTGTTGCATTATGTGCCTTATAATCCGGTTTGCCTTATGTATGAAAATAGACCAGAAAATAGATGTTCTTTGATAGTGTGCCTTATAATCCGGTGCACCTTACAGTGCAAAAAATAGGGATTATATAAAAATATAGAATTATAAAAAGGCAAGATATGATTCCAGTTCCAAAAAGGTTGGGACGTTGTGTGTATATGTATAGTGTTTATAGTGACCTATACAAGCATGCTGTGGGAGATCTTACCTGTAATCTTTCTGATCTACGTTCAGGGCTGACTTTGTTTTAATTTTGTTAACATTTACGTAACCCAGAGTTAGCACTGGAAAAAAACATTTAATATTTAGATCTTTTTCAGAAAAATTTAACTACAACAATAAATGCCATATTCAGAGCCAGACTGACTGGACACTCACACTCCGTTCCCAGCAAACACTTGTCTCAGCAGAGTAAACCACTCTGAATTGTTGTTGATACTTCAGAAATTCAGTTTCCATCTAATTCCCAACAGATTCTCTATTTGAAATCAGTTTGTAACACTGTTGAAGGCCCTACAGAGAAGCCTTTACAACACAGGCTCAGTGTGACCTCTAGTGGCTGACATCCAGTAAAAAATATCATATTTTGCTGCTTAATCACAATAACTGTGCTACTGTTTGCTGTTGTGTTCCATTGAAGCCCCTTTACTGTTACAGTTGTCCTTTCCCAGAGTAATTCCATGCTACAGACACTGCCATACAGCTCAAGGCCAACACCAATTTTACTGTTTGCCCAGTTGTGTTTATTTACTGTGAAACTCTCTGCAAACATGTAAAATGTTATTAAACTCTTTCTGCAGGCCCACAAACGGATCAGGTACAGCAGCACAGTTGGAGTTTTAAACACTGTGTTCACTCACTGTTCTCTGTGCTCTGTGGTGGTTTCTCCTGTGGGGTCCTGAGCAATGAAGAACAGGGTGAAAGGAGGATAATAAAGTATAAACTACAAAGTACATTATGATATTTCCACTAGCATTCTCTACCCTACACTTGGAGAGCTACTGACCTACAGGTTTGACCCACATCCCAAATCCACACACCCCATTTGACTGATCAAGCTCTCCTGCAGGCAGTAATTGGATGATCAGGTGGGACTGATTACTAGGAGGAGCTAGATTCTGCTGGTTGTCAATTCCAATTAAAAAGATACCTAATTTTAATGTAAGTCCAAGGTTTGGATACAACTTCTCATTCAATGTTTTTTATTTTTTCCTATACATTGCTAATGAATACTGAAGTTAGGAACCCATACTAAATCATAAAGTAACTTAAAAGTATACACAAACTAAAATACTCTGGAAACCATTTAGGTGGGCTGCTTTTAACGTGCAGTTTCTGAGGCTGGTAACTCTGATGAACTTAACCTGTGCAACAGAGGAAACTCTAGCTTTTCCTTTCCTGGGGCGGTTCTGATGAGAGCCAGTTCCTTCATAACATTTTTTTCTTCACAACTCAGCACAGCTGTAAGATGAAAGCCATTCCAGGTGACTCTACCTCATAAAGCTTACTTTGAATAATCTAACATATAAAACATATTCTGGTTGAACACTATTTTTGTTTACTAAACAATTCCATATTTTTTTCTTTATAGTTTAAATGACTTTAGAATTAATCTGCAATGCAGAACATGTTTAATGATGAAAAAACAAAAACACTGGATGTAAGGTGTGTCCAAACTTTTGGCTGGTACTGTATGTATTTATGCATAAAAAAACACTGGATTTAAGGTGTGTCCAAACTTTTGGCTGGTACTGTATGTATTTATGCATAAAAAAGAACTTGAAATTCAGTATTGAACATTTAAAGTTATTTTTAGATGCTATCATGCAGATTTATAACAATAAGATAAGATAAGATAAGATAAGATAAGATAAGATAAGATAAGATAAGATAAAAACAAAACAAACGTGTCAGGGAATATACAAACAATATAAAAATATATAAATACATGAAAGAAATACAAGAGAATATAAATATAAAGATACAGTAATTATATAAATCATAAATCTAGATGAACTAAGATTAGAGGATGGTTCCCCAGTGTGTATGACCAGTGATTTATAACAAGTAAAATATTAATTTAAATTCAGATTTTTGCATTCAAACTTTCTTTTCTATGTGACCCACAGAATCAGGAATCTACATTGACTATACCAGTGTCTTTACTATACAGCTGTACAGAGTTGATTCGGAATCGATTCTTTTGAATCGAAGTCACTTTCAAAAGATTCTAAATGCGCGTGCGCCCTGCTGGTGCACAGGTCCTGCTAAACTGAAATAATAAATGATTTTTAGCTGGAAAACTTAACATAATCATACATTGATGAGCTTTTATATTCCTATATTTGGCACAAAAAAAATACGTATGTTCTATTTTATATATTTAAAGGAAATAACGGGGTTGTAATTATTGCATGTATTGTAGCTAAATGAGCTTTTCCCCAGTGCAGCCTCTGTGCTGTTTATCTAAACTAGCTAAACTAGCTCTAGGCAGCAAATCAGTCTTTGATAAATCAAATTCAGTCAAATTATATTGAACTAATACCTTTATTACTTAACCCTCCTCAGAAAATTATTCTATTTTATCTTCATATCATCAACACTAAGGTAAGAATAGAACTGCAGACTGTCTGACTGAAAATATGTGAAGCTCATTTAGCTTAGCTTACGTTAGCTTAGCTACATTAATAATCAGGTAAACAGGATGCTAACGTTAGCTTAGCCCAACATCCCTTTTCTGAACAGCTGACAGAAACCTTCCCAGTTTTAGCAAGAATGAACATTTGATATTTAGCTAATTATTAACCGTTAAACATATTATTTGTTTACAATGTAAAATATACATTAATTTCCCAACAAAGTTTAGGAAAGAAATAATTTTGCAAGTTAACAATTTTCTTTTTCAGTTTTTACATTCAGTTAGCTAGTTAGGTTAGCTTAGCTAGTTAGTAAAGATTGTTTGTATTGTTTTTTTAAAACATTTAACCATATACTTTGTTTACAATGTAAGAGATAAATTAGCTTCCCAAAGTTTAAAGTTAAAATGTTTTCTTTTTTCAGTTCTTACACTCAATTAGCTAACTTAGTTAGGTTAGCTAGTAAATATTGTTTTATAAACTAAATAAACTACATGTCAATTTTGCACACATACCAAAATAAGTATACTTTTTTTCCCCAAACTAACTACTAACAGTTATACAGAGCAAAGTGTCACTAAAAACAATATTGAGGTTTAATACATTCCTTCAAATTATAAATAATTTCCTTGATTTAAAAATTGTTTCTGGAGTTTTAAAAGGTATCATTATTTAATCATTATTCTGGTGCATCAGTAATTCAATCATTACCTCAATTTAATCAATAATTTCCTTAATTTAATAAATAATTAGCTCAGTTTAAAAAAATCTTAAATTATTAATTATTCCTTTAAATTAACCAATCCATTTTCTTGATTTCATAAATCATTGCCTCAGTTAAAACCATTGTTTCAGTTCAATAAACCATTCTCTCAGTTTACTAAATAATTCCCCCAGTTTAATAAATCGTTTTCCCAGTTTAATAAATATTTCCCTCAGTTTAATAAATAATTTAATCAGTTTAATAAATATTTTTCTTGAATTAATCAATCGTTCCCTTGGTTTAATAAATCATTCGCTCAGTTTAGTATTTTGTACTATGTTTTCTTGGGGAAAATATAGTGAATTCGTCTACCATTACTGCAATTTTAGCCATAATAAACGAATTTAATTTACCAAATAAGTAATTATGTCACTCAAAAACAAGCTGTTATGTATATACCAAAGACTGTAAATATAGTTTTCCTTAATTTTAAAATTAGCAGCGTTATACTTACTTGATATTTATCTACAGGAAACATAAACCCAGTTCGAGAGCTCGGCTAAATGATGATGAGGCGCAGCTGGTGTGAGACGCCCCCGGCCATCACCCTGAGGATCAGACCCTCAGCAGCGCTCAACCTCAAGCTCCGGAGAGGCCTCCGCATGAAGAGGCCGAAGCTCCAGGAGGCCCGCGGTCCACCGGGCAAAATCCAACACCAGCACCCGCTTCAACACCAACACCAGCTTCAGCCCCAACACAGCCGAAAACGAGAAGAAATGCCCAGGCCTTGTGAACAACCCTGGGGCTCAACCCTGGTCATCCAGCGCCAAGAGATGGCTGCCTTCTTCAGACTGTTTGGTGAGTGGCTCACTTGCACAGCTGATCTAGGTTATCTTACATTAATAAACATACATTACTGAGTTATTTTATCTGCTATACTGATTGATTTCTCAGATGATGACCTAATACAAGACTTCCTGTGGATGGACTGCTGTTGCAAACTTACAGACAAGGTATTTTGTTTTTCACAGACCCTAGACCCTGTAGTTTCTGTATACTTCAGCAGAATGAAATTGCAAAAATAATCACCCAAATTTTTAAAGGAAACACAAACACGTGACAGTTGTTAAGGCGATTTAAAAAATCAACAATGGTTTCAGAGGCTAGTTTACCATTTTAGTTTACATATTAATTATTATAAAAAGACAAAACACCTGTTTTAAAATTTTAACAGCTAGACTTAGCTATGTTGGACTTGCAGATGACAAAAAAAACTTTGTATTATAGTAAAAATCTTAGCACTTGGGGAAGAAATTAGTTTAATGAAGGTGGCCTTGTCTTGAAAAGCTAAATAATTTGCCCGTCACATTTTATTTTAACATAATAAATTAGCTTACACACTCTTCACATAGGACATTAGGCCACTTTTCTAACATGGTAGAACCAAACAATCTGCTGAACTGAAAGTGTGGGAGATTTTACCACTGGTGGCCATGCAGCATCATGATATGATTTAAGTCAATTTTGCTTAAAAAAATGACTTGGGTGATTATTTTAGGAAGGTGATGTTATGTCATGGGTTTTTCTTTCATCACAAAATACAAGGAGGCAATAATTCCATGTGTCTGAAACGTCTTTTGGTTTGTGTTGGATTGTTTAGTATTTGCTTGCCATGGCCTTCGTCTACTTCAAAAGGGCCCGTTTCAGCATCAGTGAGCACAGCAGGATGAACTTCTTTATCGCTCTGTAAGTTCATATTTTTACCTCATTTTTATTTTACGTAAAACTCCAGAGTGACTAAGTAAACAGCAGATTTCCCTTATGTTTACCCTAGTTGAAAGTGTTCGAATGACCTCAGCATAGTTGGAAAAGTTGAATTGTCTTTGGTAAACAATTTAGTTATATTGTTTAAAAATATTGATAATATATATTGATAAGTATGGTAATTTTTTATAAACAGGCGTAATAAAACAGTGTCTATTGAAACAAATAAAAATAAAGCAAAAATCAATTCATTTTAAAGTAGCACAGCTAGTGTGAGCCAATTATAGTAGCACAGCCAGGCTTTACTTGGTTCTTTTCCAGAATACAATAAATGGCAATGGTATTGGTATTAAATATGGGCCAATGATTAATTTCTAAAAGAGCAATTATCAGCCAAGATTCAGGTATAATTCCGATATCATTTTGCATTCCTTAATTTTTTTACCTTGACCTAAAATTTGATTTCTTACAGTATATATTGAATCATAAACCCTGTATCAAGATACATATTGTATCACAATGTTCTTAACCAATACACAGCACTAGAGTTTAGTTAGATTCAAAGGTTCACAGAAACATTTTCCTAGTAAATATATTGCACAGTGCATGCCTCATTAATAAATGTGTATCTTAATGATAAATGTTATGTATGAAAAGCTTTGCATTACCCAAAAGCAACCACAAACCCTTAAAATGCATGTGAAAATGTTGATTATGATAATCCGACATTGTTGGTATAGATATCTGGCAAACACCATGGAGGAGGATGAGGAAGAGCCGAAATACGAGATCTTTCCCTGGGCTTTAGGGAAGAGCTGGAGGAAGCTTTTCCCTCGCTTTCTGAAGCAGAGGGACAAGCTGTGGGCACGAATCGAGTACCGCGCTGCCGTCAGCCGGCGCTGCTGTGAGGAGGTATTCCCCACTGAGGGCATCTTTGCTTTAAATGCTTTGCATTGATGATGGCAGTGAAATTACTAAGCACTGGCTGTTGGGGAAATCTCCAGTGATTTTCTGTTGTTTCTCTGATCCAGGATTTCTTTTGTTAAGAAGGGATATAAACCACTTGAACTTAATCCGATCATCCTTATTATTAGATTATTCTAACAATTTATGGTACAAGATGCAAAGACGCGAAAGATATGTTTTTCTTTTTATACACAATTCTGTTTTATGATTAACCTCAAAGTCAGAAAAATAAAAATAAAACGTTGTACTGACTTTCTTGATCAGATGAATGGATGAATACTTTAAAGCTCAATCAATATTACTTACTAAATATTGATTACTTAAATGACTTAATACAAAATAACAGAACCAGCCTCAATCATGTCTTACTAATACATACTTACCAATAGTACTGTGCTAAATCTACATTAGCCAAGTCATGTTTTTTTTGTTTTGTTTTTTTAAGTTTTGGACTTATTTATTTATTGGCACACAGATGTGCACTTTCCTAGACAGTAATATTAAACATAGTCTTGGACTGCATAGCATTTTAATGTAGTTTACAACTAAACATAATCCCTGCCTTGGAAACTGTCCCTTAGTCTTACAAGGTAACTTGAATAATGACCCACCACCACCCTGACGCATTCTCTCTGTGTGTGCCAAATCAGGTGATGGCCATTGTTCCATCTCACTTCATCTGGCAGCGTGAGCGTGCTGAGCACCACAGTGGAGCGCAGAGGCAGTACCGGGACCGGGATGAGGTGCACATGCCCCGCGGCCCAGCCGCCTCACCTGAACCCTGTTCTCTCTGTGCCAAAACTGCCGCCATTTCCTCCTTCTCATCCTCCTCCCCTCTACCACTTGCACTGAATCTCAGTTTGGAGTCTACACCACCATCCAAGCACCAGGCTTCAGACCAGCCCAGCAAGAAGACTGCCTGCTACCACTGCATGGACAACCCAGCAGGTGGGTGAGTGTGGTGCACCCTAGTGGCCTGTTCTCGAGTAGTTATTGTTGGTGGCATTTCACAAAGCAGGTTCACTTAATTTTAGCTGTTTAGAAATCATTAAATGAGATGGGCCAACACCAGCAAATGACTTGACTCTCCAAATCTTCACTGATTGTGGAAACTTCACACTAGACCTTGAGCAGTTTGGACTGTGTCTCTCTCCACTCTTCCTCCAGACTCTGGTGCCTTGATTTCCAAATTAAATGTAAAATTTACTGATGATCAGTGGTGGTTTAGAGAGCCATGTCATCTGCTGGTGTTGATCCACGGTGTTATATCAAGTCTAAAGTCAGTGCAGTTTTGTTTACCTGGAAATTCTTACAGCACTTCATGCTTCCCTCTGCTGACAACTTTTATAGAGATGCGGATTTCATTTTCCAGCAGGACTTGGCACCCTGCCCACACTGCCAAAAGTACCAATTGTTCTTCTATAATATTCTAATTTTGAGATTTTGCGGTTTCTATTGGCTGTAAGCCATAATCAACAGTAAAGATAATAAATGCTTAAAATAGATAATTCTGATCATTCTTTTCAATATTATTCTACATTTCTGAGATGCGCTAGTATAACACTTTGATACAATACTTTGATACAAAACTATGCCCAAGAGGGTTAAGGCAGTGCTGGAAAGTAATGGTGGCCCCACAAAAAAATGACACTTTACTTAAGGATGTACTTGATTTTGTTGCCAGTGGTTTAGAAATTAATATTTTACAAAATTTACACTGTTTAACAAATACACTGGCTACATTATCAAAATGTCCTATATTTAGTGTTGCCCCCTGAAAAGATATAATAAAATATTGACAGAAATGTGAGGGGTGTACTAAATGTTGTGAGATGTTTTTTGGGAACTTAAAAGTCCTTAAAGTCCACATTTTAGCTATTTCTATCATTTTTGAAGCAGAACATCAACGATTAGCAGCCTACAAAAATAATAATTTCTGGAGGTCACCATGCAGCCTGATTAGTATTTGTGACCAATAGGCTAGTGAGAAGCAGGATCCCTACCCTGACTCCAGCGTAGAGATTGAAACACAGCTCCAGGAATGCCTTTGTTTAATAAGGTTAATAAGCCAGCTAAGTGCCAAAGAAAAAAAACACCTACAACTTTTAGGACCTGGTTGGGAAAAACAGTGTTTATGTTTCTAGGTAGCGTTTAAGGGGTTCCCTGTCCTTCTCTTGTGTTGTATTTTTAAAACAGGCAGTGATGTGGACACTGAAGCTGGGCATGACTACTCCATGGACTGGATCAACGAGGAGTAGGTTCCCACTATACATTACCGTAACCAGTATTATCCGTTACCTGTACACATGACTGTCTTACTGACAGCAGATTTTAATTATACAACAAAAAAAGCCCTGTGTGTTCATTTACTATATAAAAAAATTAAGCATACGCGACAAAAGATCTGAAACTGAACTAAACCTGAAGTAGTTGTAGTAAGGTGAAGAGTAGTAGTAAGTGATATCCATTAGTACTTTTTAAGCAATGGTGCTTTGCCCTTATCTGCATTAATGAAGCCCTACTTTTCACCATCAATACAGCAGAATGTTCCATATTTCAGAGCTTTGTAAAATGAGTTACGTTCCTATTGCATGGCTCTCTGATTCTAGACTGTCCAGAGCAAATTACTGTACAAATCTTCTATATATTGTTTGTTCAAGTGCACGATTGATCCTGTCTCACTCTTATTTATTATTTATTTAATTTATCGATGAATTGCATCAAATCTTTTCTGTACAGCACTACAATGTTCACATTAGGCACTTGTATAGTAATCTTTGTGACGTCATCTTGTGCCCTGGACACTGGATATACTGTTTATCAGATTTACAAAGCATATATGAAATTGTCTTTAACAGCTGGTGTAATTTCTGCAGCACACAGGATTCTAAATAAATCCTCTCAAATCAGTTTATCTCAGTTTGTCAAAGATTTTCTGAAGTAATTTACCTTATGCTTTCTTTCATTTTTATTAAATTACTTGTTTTTCTGAAATGTCTACCACCAGTGTTTTGGAGTTTTGATGATGCTGGGGCAGCTGTAGACCTGTATCTGTCTTTACCATCAGAAAAAAGCTCTGATTCTGGTCTTTCTCCTGTTATCTCTAAATGAGTGTAGGAAGTGTTTAGGACAGTTGAGGATGTTCACTAATTGTTAATATCAGTCACTTGTTTTGTTTTTTTTTTAATTAGAGTTCACGTTGTGCATTTTCTGCTGCGGTACCACTTTCCAAAAGGTCAAAGTTGAACCATGTTGAACTTTGACCACGATAAGCTTTAGCGCACATTAATCAAACAGCATGAATAAACTCTAATGGTATTTTATCGCAGCAAGGTATGAAAACAGACTGTTGACTGGGTGTAAGATGGCAACAACAATAGCGACGCACCCTGCACAGGGTGTACGATGGGGCCCAGAGACACAGAACGACACCTTGAGAGTCTTCAGCACAGTGGTGATGTGGACAGTTGAAAGGAAAACAAATTTTGGATCAATCTTAAGTGGAGTTAGGCTTTAGACCACTTTGTGCCAGGGACCATTGGCACATTTTTATTTTATTATTATTATTTTTTTTTTTTTACACCTCTTTGGGCACAGTTTCCACGTTTCTGAACACTCTCTCCACTTGTATAAGCCAAGGCACCGCCACAGTGTTTTTACCTCACTGTGCGCGCTTTCTGCTTATGTTCGAATATATAATTGCAATTATATTGTAATTTTAAGACCATTTTATATCACTGATATAATTATAATATAGTTGCAATTACACTTTTTAAATAGCACTGGATATTTTAAATAATACTTAAACCTTAAATTTAAATATAACATTAATAAATACCATGCATAAATACAACAAACTGCTGCTTTTGAACAAAGTTTATATGCCTGCTGTGTCATGTTAATTGCCTTTATTTACTAAGAAAAGCATAATGGGCTATACTGAACTGAAATGATTAATGAATATCATCATGTCCATATACTGTAAAATCAGTCAATAATATAAATATCTTGACAGGCCTAATAACATTTAGACCAGTCTATCACATCCCAACACTATATATGGCTGGAATTGCACTGAAATTTGTATGGTAAACTGAATCACATGGAAACTGTTTTTTACACACTGCATACCTTTTTATGCTCTTAAAAGAACAAAGATGTTTAATAACATTGCTTTACTGAAACAGTTTTTGTTTTTACACAGTGGTCTTTATTTGGCCTCAGCTTGAATCTTCACGATGATTGGTGATAAAGTTGATGATCTATTTCAGGATCTTGCGTAATTTCACAAGGAACGCTAAAATGAGGCATAAAACAATAAACAATGTCAAATTAATTTTACAACTTATGCACACACCTGTTTAACATCACTTTTGTTGCTTTTGGTTGAATTTTTGATTAATCAATAAAAATCGCATTCATCACATTTTGCTAAGAAAGTCTTTTAAACTCGTAGAGTTCAAATAAATTTTAGCTGAGTGAAAAATAAATGCATAACAGGCATAGAAGCCCCCTGTAATAAACATCAGTCAATAATAGATGCTGTATTTTACGTTAATATCTAAAATATAATAAAAAAAAGAATACTAGCCCTGCTTAAAAATATTATACAAACTAAATTAAATAAGATGCACATATAACATGAGCATGATATACAGAATGAGAAAAGCCTTAATTAGCTTTAATTTAATTTGAACAAAAGGAAGCAAGAAGTTGGCTCATACTGGTCCCACAAAAACTGAAATGTTCACACCATAAAGAGACTGAAAAAGTCATCCCAACTCACCTGTGTGAGAGAACTGCTCCGGATGAGGCCGCGCGATATACGGGACACTGCCAAATGGTATCTGCTTTGGACTGGTATGTTCTTCTATATGTGCACACAAACAATATATAATAATTTTATATATCTTCATCATATATGTTGCTCACAAATATGCTTATAGTAAATGTAAATAAGTATAGTAATTTCCAACAACAACTGGAACACCCTACCCCTCTATCCCAATAAGAATCCGAACACCCTACACCTAGGCTAAGGGCAGTTACAACTTGAAACTGAAATATAAAAAGTACATCAAAATAACACTGTGGGGTATTTTTGTCTTTTACCATTTTCTTCGTCATTTGAGTTTTCATCCTCCTCACTGGTTTCTTCTCTCATAGGTTTACGCTGGTTGAAGGTGCCATCTTTTTTGAGTGACGGACCCAGCAGCCAATCTCTGTACTGAACCTCCATGATGCGTTCACACACCAGAGGAAGAGTGGAACATCGCAGCCCCTCCATTAAATCAATAATCTGTGTAATGCTGCCACATACAGGACAGAGTAACCCATTAGAAATGAACATTAAAATGACAACTTGTATTTTAAGAAACTGATCACTGTGAATTGGCATCAAAAATAAAACCGAAACACCAGCAGCACTGCTGTGTCCAATTTCCTTGTACCAGCTTCATACCAGTTTTACTGCAGTGCTGAGATTGACCCACCACCAAAATAATAGCTGCTATGGTCCTGTTTTTTTTTAATTACGGATCCGAAATCCGATTCCTAATATCAGATCAGTGCATCCCTAATATAAGGTTAGATAAATATTTTGAAAGTTAAACAATATTGATGGTTTGGGATCTGCATGACGCCACACTGGATTAAAAATAAAACAAATGAGATGACTACAGTGACTTTGGTTTAATTCAAGGAGTTTAACAAAACAAACATCCTATGAAACATTTAGGACAGGGGTTGGCAATAGGCGGCCCACGGGCCAGATGTGTCCCGCAAGCATGAAACATCTGATCCGTGAGGTTGTTTGAACTATATTGAACGATAATGAAAAAATAATAATAAATAAAATGCTTCTCTGGCGAGCTTTTGTGTGCATTTGTCCCCTGTCGCGATTGGCGTGACTTAAGTTTCTGCCCGTTCTCATTTTACCACCTGTGCTTGGGCTCCCTATCTCCTTATAAGGTTTTTTTACCCCCCGGTCGTGTCCAAATTTACTAGCTGGGGCAGCGGTAGCGTAGCGGTAGATCAACTGTTCTGAAATTGGGTTCAAAAACCCTCTGGGCTGGAGAGCTACTAGTCTGTAGCACTCCATCCCATTACACTTCATTTTCCAAAACAGATTTTTTTTTTTTCGTGGCCTGCCACGTAATGGCTTGGAAAATATCTGGCCCGCGGCCAAAATTAATTGCCGACCCCTGGTTTAGGAACTGCAGTCATTTTCCAAAAAGCCTTCTCTTTTCAGGGTCTCACAACTAATTATTCAAATAAACTTTACCACAAATAAAATATAAATGTTTTAATATTTTGTTGAGAATCCTTTTGAGGCAATGACTGCCTGAATTCTGGAACCCATGGACATCACCAAACACTGGGTTTCCTCATTTATGATTTGCCAGGCTTTTACTGCAGCTGCCTTCAGTTGTTGCTAGTTTGTGGGTATCTCTACAATTAGTTTTGTGTTAAGTTACTGAAATGCTGTTAAATCAGGAACAGATCTAATTGAGTTCAGATCAGGTTCTGCTTCTGTCACATCATCAATAAACACTACTAACTCAGTGCCATTGGAAGCCATACACACCCATACCACCACCATCATGTTTTACAGAGGATGTGATGTGCTTTGTGTCGAGCCATTCCAAGCCTTCTCCATGTTGTCTTCCTCCCATCAGTTCGGTCAGGCTGATCTTAGTTTCATCTGTCCACAGAACACTGTCCCAGAACTGGGCTGGTTTTCTTAGTCTAGTCTGGCCTTTCTGTTAATTAATTGCACCTTTTGGTGAACCCTCTGTGTTTGCTTTCATGAAGTCTTCTCTTTATGGCAGACTGAGATACTGACACACCTCCTTCCGGAAAAGTGTTTTTCACTTAGGGGGAACTTGTGAAGAGATCTTATTAGCCATGGAAAGGATTCTGAGATCATTCCCCACTGCTGCTCTGTGGACATCCAAGGCTTGAGTCCCAGAGTTCACTGCACTATCTGCTATCTTGCTGATGGATTTCTTTATTTTTTAGGCTTATGATTTTTTTTCTTTACCCATGTGAACGCCTTTAACCGCATGTTTTGGGTTTACAGCAACAGCTTCCAAATGCAAATGCCTCATTTGGAATCAGCAGCTGACCTTTTGCCTGCTTAACTGAAGATAGAATAATGAGGGAATAGCCCATGCAGCCCATAAAATAACTTTTGAGATCATTTGTCCACCTACTTTTGAGCCCCTGAAATGTAGAGGCTTTGTAGAAAAATGGTTGTAATTCCTAAACATTTCATGAAATATTTTTGTTCAACCCTTTGAATTGAAACTAAAGGTCTGCATCTTAAGTTGCATCTCAGTTGTATAATTTTAAATCCAGTGTGGTGGCCTGCAGAGCCCAAACCATGAACATTGTGTCACTGTCCAAATATATTATAAACTGTATACTTGATGGCTTGGTATCAGCAGAGTAAACAATACTTACTTCGCCAGGTAGACAGCACACACAGCCCCACTGTGGAGATGTGGGACCACTGTAGGCAGTGCCAAATGGGGGCTGACCATATCTAGAGCAATCTGCAGCACAAACGTTATCATACATACACTGTACAATGTGATCAAACAAGACACTTAATAGAAACCCAATAGTGACTATATTAACTATAGCCTTTTTTATGACTGTCTCATTACAATTAGGTTAAAAATAAATAAAAATCCTTACTGAATGGAAGCTCTGCCCAGCCAGCAAATGTGCAGAGTTAATCACGTCACTGTTATGGAAGTGAACATTATCAGGCCACTCCTCCCCTCTGCGGAGTTTCCATGTGGAACGCCAGCGTTGGTAATTTAAAACAGAGCATCTGTGGTGGTCCTTCCTCACCTCAACACTCAACACTCTACCCCGAGATCCCACTGAGGTAGAACACAAATACATATATTAGCTATTGTTTCATTACCAGAACATAAACACTTTCAGACAGGGCATTCAACAGATGCATTTATGCATAATTTTCTTTACCCCGAATAGTACTGGGCAGTTAATCAAAATAAATTGAATTATTGATTTATTGTGAATTTAAAAATGGGAGAATGGAGATTGTACATCTATACATATAGAAGCTGCCAGAGTGAATCTCAGTAGATGGGCTTGTGCGTCTTTCAGAAACTTGTCAAGGACTCTTGTGGCAGTGATTTTCATATTGAAAATATGAATATGAAATATAAGAATTATATATTTTTTGTAGCACACATTATACTCTTTTTGGGCACTTTCAGGACAGAGACTTGCGTGCGGTAAAGCCGGTTATAAGCAGCTTTTAAGGAGATCGGCTGCAGGCTGAAATATGACTAAGTTTTACTATTGCTTGGCGTATAGTCTGTTTATGGATAGAGCACCACCTTTTAACACAAAGCCAATTAGCTTGCTGGTAATACAGCAAAAGAAGTCAATGTGTTGCTAGTGGGGAAAGGAAATAATTGTGGATCGCCATGTCAGGCAAATAAATGTATGAGACAATAAAAAATCAGGTAAATATAAAATAAACTGGTTGATTAGAAAATTTTACGATTAGTCAAGATTATAGAAACAATAAAGTCATAAGGTTACCCAAATGCAGTGTGAAAGTTTGGTAAAGAGCATGCCAAAGATGCATAAAAGCTGGGATTAAAAATCTGGGAAATTCCACCAAATATTAATTTTTAAACTCTTAAAACATTAGTTTTGCATTAATTAAGGTCTGAAACCACTGCGGTTTTTTTTTTTACCATTTTACAATTTCTCCAGAAAATGCTCTAAATCATATATTCTTTATTAGGAATCTGGGAGACATGTTGTCAGTAATCTACAGAAGAAAACAATGTTCAATTTACTGAAACATATACCTATACATAGTTAAATCAGACAAACCAGTCATTTTGAAGTGGTCTGAAACTGTATATAATACATACAGTCCAAACAGCCGAAGACATAATGGCAGTAGAAAACATACTATTTTTCTACTAAATTAATACAAATATGGGATGAGATTATTTTTTTTTGGGACGGATAACAGAAAGCTTCGGAATGGTTCTGGGACGACTGTGAAAAAAGTTAGTCTGGAGCCCTGGCCTTGTTCAAGTGCTCTTTTCCAGTCAGTGTATCCACATTTGTGGAGTCAGGTGTGTTCAGGTTTTATTAAAAACAGATAATTGCTGTTCCTGATACAGAGTATACATGCCCCTAAGGTAAAGGTTAGCTACCTGTGTCCAGTCTTAATCAGGATCAAAAGTACTGCACACCTGCTCTGGAGAGGAAGAGGCTCATCGCTCCTGATCCTGAACCTGACTCCAGCACCGTGTCTCCTTCACTCACATCCATCATCATCAACATAGCGCTGATGTCCTGCACAGATAGTGGAAGTTGACTCTACACAATGCAAACATCACCTGGAATTAAAATGTTCAAGCCAACTTAATATTCTCACAGTTTGTCTTTTTTCAGTTTTGCACTGAAGCTAAAAGGCTAATGTAGCTGACAACTTATAACCATCAATTAGTACAGCTAAAGCCTTGATTACACTACACGACTTTTAAAGTTGAAGCAGATTATAAACAGACTGGACATATTACAGCACACCACCGATTTCTGCTGAATTTTATAGAATTTAAATAAATATATAGAGAACACAGTACACGACTAGGCATATTAAACTTCACCACCATGCATGTGACTCGCGTTACCTCGGAGATTCAGATGCCAGCATGGAGGTGCACAAGCTTGCTGCAGTGGTGATTTGTGCTGCTAATTGTGCAGAAGCAAAAAAAAAAAATGTTTGTTGGGTAAAGTGGTGGGTTGGGAGCAGCAGCTGCACTAACGCTCACATTGTATGATGGAACAAAAAATCAGAAAAACATTTGCAAAAAAAAAAAAAAAGTGCACCAGAGTCTGCAGACTACAGCCAAGACTTATTGTTTTATTAAAATATTACTGAAAAATATTTTGTGGAAATAATCTATCAATTTGGTGACTTTTTGGTCTACAAGAAAGTTACAGATCTAGTTATAAACATAATCTTGTCTGCTTTGATTATTTTTGCACATTATTCAAAAGAACCAAAAATAAAGTTTTGTAAATATTTAATTACTCTGAGGTTACAAAGATCGTTTTGAGATCTGATTTGCAAAAATCTGATGAAAACTATTAAATTTTTTAATTTATTTTTAAACTTTAATAAACTGCAGCCATGATTTTTCAATTATTGAGTTGTCTTTAAGAAATCCCTTGTCAAATGGGCCATATATGAAGTAGGCTTCCACAACGACCTTGTAGTCCAAAGATGAGGGTTAATGATGACCTTGTGGAAAAAAAGTTGTCAGTTTGGAGACAATTTGATAAGCTACAGTAACATTATTGGACCAGTTATTAACCCAAAGCACTCTGCACTGATTGATAAATGTACTGCAGCCAATACATACAATAAATCTAAATTTCTTTTTATGTTTTCATACAGGACATATCAATTGATTGTTGTGAGACCCAATTTGCAAACAAATAATGAAAATCCAGAGACTAGTTTAACATTAAACATTTTTTTACTTTTTTACAATTTTAATGAAATGCAGCCATATTATTTTAACTATTGATTTGTCCTTGATATGTCATTAATAGGCAAGCGATGCTGCATGCAAAGTTTCAATTTAATTGGAGAAGTAGTTGTTAAGAAACAGATTTCTTTGTTTTTTTATAGCCACTTATTGCTTACTTGGTGTAAACATTAGAAGAGTAATACTCAATTGAAATCTTGATCTTAAAAGCTCCACCCCAGCATGATTCCTTTGCAAAACAAACAGCCATGTTGGTAATAAATAATCAATATGTTTTCATAAATACTGATTGAAAAAGTACTACTAAAAAGTAGTAAGTGTGGGCGGAGCTAAAAACTTCCAGTTAACTTCCCTTATTGCCAGAATAAGGTACAAAAAGAATTTTCATTCTAGAGGACACAGTTACTGAGATACTGAGATACCAAAGGCAAACATTGCTTTATAGCGCCACCAAAAGGCCCACTTGAGATAATATGTTTGACTAAGTAGTGGCTAAATTACTTACCTATGTACCAAATTTGATTTTGGATGACTTACAGTTACTGAACTACAGATTTTATAGGAAAAGAAAAGAAAAAGAAGAAGAAAAATCTAAGCAATTCCAATAGGGTTCCAGTTACGACTAGTGGACTAATAAAAATGACTGAAGTCTTACTTTAGGATAGGAGATGGCAGGACCTCGTTTCATGAACAGAGTAAACTCCTCCAGACTGGGCCGGCGGAGAAGCATAGGGAGCCCTACGCTGGTGCGCAGGACACTTCCAGATGGGAGCCCTGCAATGGTCTGGTGAGGAAGAAAGCCCCAGTTACTCTGCAGCTTGGCTCCTTCCTGCAGCAGAAACATTTTCCGGAACTCCACCCTCCGACTACGGCGATACTCCGCAAGCAAGGTCTCCCCAAACTGCATCATCTGCTCCATCCTTTCAGTCTCCTCGCCCTGCGTTACAGCATCATCCTCAACCTGAGATTCACCTACAGTCCAGTGTGGATGACATGACAGGAATAAATACTTCAAAATTCATCAAAATGTATTTCATATTTTGTGTAGTATGGCTAAAACAGACAACAAAGCTGCACCACAAAAGCTGTATCTATCTGTATGTATACAGCTATGGGTAAAAAAAAACTAAAAGAGCACTTAACTAAATTGAAAACCTCTGGAATATAATCAAAATGAAGATGGATGAGCACAAGCCATAAAACCAAGCTGAACTGCTTGAATTTTTGCACCAGGAGTGGCATAAGGTTATCCAAAAGCATTGTGTAAGACACAAAGTGGAGGAGAACATGCCAACATGCATTAAAAAAATAAGTGCTATCCCACCGAATATTGATTTTTGAACTCTTAAACATTTATGAATATGAACTTGTTTTCTTTGCATTATTTAAGGTCTAAAATCTCTGCATCTTTGTTATTTCAGGCATTTCTAATTTTCTGCAAATTAATACTTTAAATAGCATTATTTTTATTTGGAATTTGGGAGAAACGTTGTCCGTAGTTAAAAGAAAAAACTAAAATTCATTTTTCTTAAACATCTACCTATAAACAGCAAAATTAGAAAAACTGATTTAGAAACTGAAGTGGTCTCTGATTTTTTTCCAGAGCTGTATATCTCAATGCACTGGTAAAAACATGGAGTTTTATTTTTGCCTTTCCTTACCGACAGTAGGCACTTCCTGTGCCTGTTCCTCTGTTTCTGCTTCATCTAGGGCTTTTTTCTCCCTCAGTTCCCACACCTCCTTACTCAGCGAATCCTGGGGCAGCAGCTGACTGACCCGCTCTAAAGGAGACAGGGGTCTCCGTCTCCCCAACAGAAGGGCTCTTCTAGAGGAGTGTGAATCTGCTGGACCAGGTGGAGCCGTTGCATCTGGATCATCACTATTCCCGTCTGAACTGCTGGGAGCCATAATGAAATTCCTCAGAACGTGTGTCCAAATTGTGGGAGTTTTTCTGGCATCAACATACTTGTTATTCAGTCTCTGCTGCCTTAAACAGGTGGCACACACTCTGGTCAGTCTGTGAGTCATTCTGAGGTAGAGAGACACCTAAACACCACCTGAGGAAGATCAGATTAAAGCAGTTAAATATATTTAAAGAAGAATTCTGGACTAAAACTAAATTTGAATATATAATTATTAGTGGTGTCAATTAGGGGTGGGCAATATGGACCTAAATTAATATCATGATATTTCATGGTATTTTCACAATGACAATATTCTTGGTATTATGACAAAACAGCTTTTTTTTTAATTAATTTCAAGAATATACTACAGCATAAATACAAGAGTTTCATACATTCAGTAGAAACAAGACCCTTTATTATAAAATAATATAAATCTAAAAAAATAAAAAATAAAGTAACGTAATAAGAATAATGTACTACAAAACTAAAGTTTAGCATATTTAGTGCATGAAAACTGCAAACAAACAATTAACAGTAACTTTTTCACAGTAATAATATTTTTTTAAATATGATACTATAAAAATATGCATTGTTCATGTGAAAACTGTATTGCAAGCGATCAAGCTGATTATTTAAGAAGGCCACGCTGCTCTTGTTCTGCCTTTTGCTCTGCTGCCTTCCTGCATTAAGAACCCTGGAGATTTGTTAAGTTTGTTTTGAGATGGAAAAAACAGAAACACCACCTTCAACTTGGAGTGATGGTGGTGGTGGTGAGAGTGAGGAAGACTATCCCCAGCCCTACTTACAGTCCATGTTTTATTTGTTGGAGTGGGAAAGATGCTTTAAAGGTTGAATGACATGATGTTGATCTGTTGTTGTTTACAAAGATCTCCGTATTTAAAGCTGCTCTAATCTCTTGGACTTTGACAGCTTTAGTTGATTTTACAATAGTGACACACCAACTAGTGACCTTTTATGTTGAATTTGTTAAAATATCCTAACAGTTTACTGTTTAGCCTCTCTTTTGGGTAAATTTGTTTAGAGAGTTCGTCAAAGACTTCATGTAAATGTACTCTTTCCTGTTCGTTCCTGTTCTTGTGCTGTTGTTACAGCCTAAGGAATTGTGAGTGTCTTGTAGTCTGAACATCTGAAATAATATAAACAATTTGGACTTTTATCTGTAAAGACTACACAGTACAATACTTGTACTTTTACTTTCAGTACTTGAGTAGATTATGTTTAAATAAACTACTTGCGGGGCGGTCTAAAGTGCTGCCACGATGAGCAGGAGGTCGCAGGTTCGCTTTGCCATCAAGCTGCCGGCGCTCCCTCCAGGTGGGTAGATGGCGCTCTCTCCCCACATCACTCCGAGGGTGATTGCCACAGCACAGGGCATCTGTGAGCTGATGTATTAGAACCGAGTCGCTACATCGCTACTTAGTTTTATTAGAAATAATAAAACTTCTTGCTTAAAGAACACTTCAACTTCTACTCAAGTCACTTTTTTGATAGAGTACTTGTACTTTAACTCAAGTCTGGATCTCTAGTACTTTATAAATATCCGCATAGCATGTGGTGCTCACCACTTTTTACCTAAAAAAAAATAAATAAATACATCATGTCCCTCCCTGGGCTCCATAGAAAACTAAATTGATAAGCGTCCCACTGACCTTAATGCAACTGTAAACTACAACTAAATACTGACTTAAGAAGTATTACAACCAACAAACAAAACAAATGAATAACGTTACAGTGTCCAACAAATCTCTGAGTACTAAAATATAACGTACAACCTCCAAAAACCTATAATAACAAGCTAAAAGCTGCAGGGTAAGCAATGCTACAGCAGACCAGAAATTAAAAAATAATACAATATACTATAACATAGAACATACAATTGTATGAATTGTAACTAATATGAATTGTAAGTAGTGTAACTAATCTGTGCCTCCATTAACATGCATGTGTATAAAAAATGATAGGTTAGATATTAAGCACTACTCACCTCTACTGTACTCACTCACAGACACACACTATATGGTAGAGATGTGTGTTGTCGAGCAGTTCATATCAGCTCCAACATAAATAAAACACAGTAAACGTAAACGAGCTCATGCTATCTCAAACAGAAACCCGCGCGCGTTCAGAGCACACTACAGTACAGAGCAGAAACACAGCGTGACTCCCTGACTGGGCAACGCCATGTTTCACTGTTACGCCTAAGCCAAGCGACAAAAACATTAGAGCTGCAGTATCGAGAGCGGCCGCAGGGTGTGAGTAAAACTCCACTTTCCGCTCACTCTCTTTTTAAAACATTTTCCATAGATTCAGTTTTTCATTCATTTTATTGTATTCATTATTATTTTTTGGCTTCATGTTTCTGAATACAGTGCCTACTCGAGTGATTTATGATATTAAGACTCAAAGGTTGTGGTTAGTTGCCAAGTTAGATAGTAAAGTTAGCTCAACTAAAAAAAATCATTCCTGTAATACAGTTATAATAGTATATAAATTATTATATTTTAAGTGTTAGTAGTAAACTGAAAGGTCTAGACATAGAAACCTAGATACAGTAGAAGATTTTTGTGGGATATAAATATCGTAGCTTCTGAGAATGACCATTTTATCATTTTATTTTTCTTATTATAATTATTTTTCTTTTGATTGTATATTATTTTCTCTTCCTGTAAATGCATTAACTGTATAACATACATACACAACTGCTGCACACATTTAATTATATTTTAATAGTATAAATATGTGATTATTTATAATATATAAATGCCTTTCTTTACCTTCAAATTTGCCAATAATATACCATTAATTTAATCAATTACTCATTTTTATGTCTTTGAAAATTATATATTTTTTTATTTTAGTTGCCTTCACCTACTTGAAAATAATATATTTTACATATTAAATTAAATTAGCAGTTTATTTACTGTTATTTACAAATTTAACATACGTTATTGGTCAAGTGGAATATTTGTCCACGCCCACGAAACGTGACAGAGCAGGCGCATGCGTGCTCCCTTCTCTCCAGCGCTCCGTAATACCCCACGTGTCTCCCCCAGCGCTCGGCTACGCACGCTCAGAGTCGCGCTGAACGATGGCGGCGGACGGCGGAGGTTCAGCTCCTTCGGCTTCTCTCGCGCTCCCGTGCGCCTATTCACCGGCGCCGCGGCGGCAGTATCTGGCCGTGTGTGCTCGCGACGGACGCCTGCGGATCTGGGACGCGGACGGCGGCGGCAGCGGTGGGAAACCCCGGCAGGAGTACGCGCCCTCCGCGCGGCTCAGCGCTGCCTGCAGCTGCGTGGCGTGGGGCCCGTGCAGAACCAGCAAGGTGCGCGAGACACAACAGAGCTGTAGTTCAGTTATTTGAATTAAACGGCACGTGCTGATTTTTATAAGTTGAACCTGAGCGCTCGTTAAGTGGCCGTTAAATTCGTTGTTATTTTAAACTGATGATGTTTAAAAGTAGCGCACGAGCTTCAGGCTCAATCTCAGTTTATATGGAGGCAGGAGGAGAAAAACAGCTGAAATTGGAGCTTTCAGACTCGCTTTCTGTTACTTTTCTCGCTTCGGAAAAAGCGAACCGGACTGGGTGATGCTGTGCGGATGTCTCTCTGTTTCTCAGTGTTTGTGTGTGTGTTTATAAGTGCCAAAATCCGCCTGCCCGTATCTCTGAGTAGCTATAACCCACGTTAGCGGCCTTCGTTAGTTAGCTGAGCTAGCGTGTTAGCAGCCTAGCCCGTTAGCGCTTAGCTTAGCCTTCTAGCATCGCAGCAAAGCAAGGCGCACATGTGGTCCTTCGCAGCACATGTTCACCACTAGCTAGTCAACCTAGCTGTGACCACTAAGATGGCCTCTTGCTCCTTGTTTTAAGCTGTAAAATACCTAATTTTCCCTTTTTTATATCCATCAAAACTTTATTAAGCTTATTGTTTTTGAATACAGTGCCCGCTTGAGCTTGTTATTTATAATCTTAAGGCTCAAATGGTTAATGACCAAGTTACTAGCTAGTTAGCTAACTAGCTCCATGTAAAAAAAAGTTGTAGTATTTAAATTACTAGATAGGTGGTAAACTGGAAGGTCTAGATATAGAAACCTACAGTTGAAGGTTGTTTATGTTGATGATATATTTAATATTTAATAAAGCTTCTGGCCATAAAGCCTTTGGCATTAACTGGAGCAAAGTTGAGCAATATGTCGTCTTAAGACGATATTGTCCCATAAATATTGCAAGTAAATGATATGTTTGTCATTCTAAGGCCATCTCATGCTACTCATATAATAATTTTATAAAATCACGACAATGCTATTAACTAATCTCTTTATTTTAAGGTAATCTGATCTCATGCCACTGATATAATTGTTACATAAAAGCACAACAGTGCTATTAACTAATTGTACTATATTAACTATATTTTAACATCCTAATTGACATATACAGGGTGTCTGCAGTTCCTTAAAAAGTGTAAAAATCTAAAAACATACTCTTTAATTTGTCTTAAAATATCTTCAAACAATTTCCAAGAGCTTTTAAAATGTCACGATTTGTTTTATCTTTTTTAATGTTTTGAATGTTTAAAAAAAAAAGCGAAAGTAAACTTTCGGTAAAGTCAACAGCAATATAATTATTCTAGCTTCTGGTCTAAAGTTGGCAGAAAAGTTACTTTTTGAATGGTTTATTGACACCTTAAAGTTGTTATAAATGTCATTATCTTCATTTTAAGAAAATCTCGTCTCATGCCACTGCTATAATTATGTAAAAGCACATCAATGCTATTAACTCCTTTTAACAGCCAAAAAAATTCAAGCATACTAATTAGCTGCGATATACAGCGTGTCTGCAGTTCTTTAATGTAAAAAGCTTAAACCATAAATTCTTTAATTTGTCACATCCAAAAGGTCTTAAAAATCCCACATTTATGACATTTTTACTGCATTTAGAAGTTTTCAAAAATAAGCAAAACTAAACTTTCTGTAGTCAACAGTAATATTAATATTCTAGTTTTATTTTAATATCACCACATATCATGCCACTGAGGTAATTGTTATATAGAAGCACAACAATGCTATTAACAGCTACGCATATTCAAACATTCTGATTAGCTACAATACACAGGATGTCTGCAGTTTCTTTATAAAGTCTTGTTTAACTAAAAACTAAAATTCCTTAATTTGTCTTAAAATATCTTAAATCAGATTACAAAAGGTCTTAAAAATGCCACATTTTGTTTTATTTGTTGTGCATTTTAAAGTTTCCAAAATAAAATAAGCAAAACTAAACTTTCTGTAAAGTCAACAGAAATATAATTATTCTAGCTTCTGGTCAAAAAGTCGGTTTATTGACATAGGAATAATTGTTATAAATGTCATTATCGTTTTAAGATGATCTCGTCTCATGCCGCTGCTATAATTATGTAGCTATGATATACAGGGTGTCTTCAGTTTTTCAAAAAAAGCTTCATGTAAAAAGCTTAAAACAAAAATTCCTTAACTTGTCTTAAAATATCTCAAATCCTCATATCACATCCAAAAGGTCTTAAAATGCCACATTTTGATTACATGAATACATTTTGAACTTCCAAGAAAAAACAAAACTGAACTTTAAGTAAAGTCAGCAGCAATATAAATATTTTAGCTTCTGGTCATAAAGTAGGGAGTAAAGTGATTATTTTTGTTTGGACACTTTATTGACAAATATTTGATGTCTCCTCTCCTGCTACTGCTGTTAAATTTTTATCAGCTAAGTATACAGAGTGTCTGCAGTTCCTTAAAGTCTTGTTTAACTTGGAACAAAAAAATCCTTAATTTGCTTTAAAATGTCTTTAATCAATCAAAAAGTCTTAATGTCATATCTTGGTTTTATTTTAATGCATTCTGAAGTTTCCAAAAAATAAGCGAGACTAAAACCCTGTCCTTAAAGGACTAAAATTACCACAGAGTTTAGCAAAAAATCAGTAGGAAATTCAGCATGTTATTTTCTCAGAGGACGTCTGAGAAAAACACGTACGTGGTCGTTCCGGACGGGAATAAAATTACAGAGGAACCCCCATAAAAGAGAAACTAATCTCGTCCGGATAGGGCTTAAGTTTTCTGTAAAGTCAACAGCTGATTAAAATGGCCCAATATGTGGGATTAATCTGATACATATTAGGTTATGAAAAGCAGACAGAAGTTAAGTAGTTAAGTAGACAATAGTACTACAAGTTTATTCCTTGTCAGTGTCAGCATGTGATGTTTGAGAACAGTGTGTCTAAGTGTTTGTGGCCACCTTTCTAATCAGTGCATTCTTACTTTTACGCTTTGGACACAAACGTGCAAATGCACACATGACTTGTCTAGTCCATGTAGAATAGGACTCGTGAACTTGTTAAGCTGTAGAGCAATAGAATTGTGTTCTCTGGAATAATGGCACTCCTTTAAATACTTTTGGATTGAATTAAACCAGCATCCTGACCTCCTGAGCTAATGCACTTGTCACTGAATGCCATCAAATTCTTAAAGCAGTGCTCCAAAATCTATTAGAAAAATGTCCCTGGACAGTAGAAACAGTTACTCCAACAAAGCAGGATAAACCCTTTTATAATGCCCTTTATCAGAAGAAATGTTAAATGAGCAGCCTGTACTTTTGGGTGTATTTAGTTATTTGTTTAAATAAGCATTCAAGAACACATGCTAAAGTTTATAGTATTGAAAGCAGTATTAAAGGTCATCAAGATTAATTTTACACATTTTTGAACTCTACACATACATTTTTCATGTAGAAATTATATGTAATAAAATGAATATTTTTATTTGAGTTTTTACTGTAAATGTCATTATAAATCTGCCTTAATATACTCTAAGTTTGTTTCTATGCGTGTGTATGTATAGGAAGGTCCACAGAGGAAGAAGAGGAAATCAGAGGCAGGACAGGCTGTGGAGCAATCAGATCTGTTGGCGCTTGGCACAGCTGCGGGCACAGTTCTCATCTACAGCACAGTGAAGGGTGATCTGCACTGCACACTGGTATGAAGTTACTGCTTACTTGTCTACGCCATACCATGCATGCAACTTGTTCTATTTTGTTTCTGTTCTGATAGTATTTTTTAATTTTTTGTGTGTGTGTAATGTATTTTTAACTTCTTTCAGGATGGAGGACATAGTGGAGGGGTCAACAGCATCCAGTGGCACCCAGAAGACTCTCTTCTCTACAGCGGCTCAGACGACACGCACATCGTTGAGTGGGACCTGCAGACAGGCAAAACACGCTGGTAAGTAGCACAAGTGTATGATGATTGTACTGTAATTGGCTGGGAGTCAAATGTCAATAATCCTTCAAGCTATTAAAAAGTACAATCTGTATATCAAAGATCAGAGGAAAGCAAATTTATATTTGGTCGGTCTAATTTGTTGCTGTTATGCTGAAACCTCCTTCTGTCTCCAGAACAACTTTAAAGTTTGGTCGTCTCAGCTTGAGCAAGTTTTTCATTTTCACTGTTTCCTTTGTGTTTACTTACAAGAGACTTCTTTGTGACATTTGTTGTAAAAAGAACTATATAAATGTGTTTAATGGAAGTCAATTGAAAAATATTTTATTCCTATTGTTTGAATATTTTTAATACCAATAAACATTTAAGACTATTATTATTTTGTATTAAGGTTGGGTCCTCTAGCTCTCCCATAGTCTTGACAGATTTCAGGACACTTCATGATCCTGTCTTAAGCATCATATGTCAAGCAGGGTGAATATTTCGTAACAGCTTTGATTTGTAAGGTTTCTTGTATGGCAGAGTGGAGATAATCTTGGGTTTAATTCTTTTATTAAATGTGAACTAAAAGTAATGTCTCCTTTTCCTTAGTAGATTAGTATTTGATTACATTATAGGATGATCTGGCTCAGAAAATTTGCTAGATTTGATTAGCAGCACCTATTATCTGTGTGTAACCTATCGATGTTTATGATTGTGTGTTTTTTTCCACCTCTTAGTAAATGGAAAGCAGACAGAGCGGCAGTGACGAGTCTTTCTGTAAGTCCAGATGGGAAATTCCTGCTGTCTGCTGGAATGACCATCAAAATGTGGGACTTGGAGACCAAGGAAATGTACCGGGTAAGTCTGCTTGATTTGAACTAACAATAGATTGTAACTGTTGTTACCCATGTTACCTATTCAAAGAATGCTGCACTTATGCGTGTCGCTGTGGACAAATTTTTGCCAGACTCCACCAGTCACAAATGTTACTAAGTAATGAGCTGTCCACTGTGGGTAGTAATGTCTTCTATGACATTCCTGATATAGACGGGACATTGTAGATCGAGGAACGATAAATGTCCGCACAATTTGTCGTCTTGATGTGACAGAACTGTAGTAGTGTTCGTACAATTAATCACATTTTATTTGATAATTTTTTTACTTCAATCAAGTGTTTGTTTAGCGAGAAGGCTGAATTCAGAACACACTTATTTGAGAGTCTAACTTTGTTGTGCTATATCTCACTTTGCAGAAGTTCACAGGTCACGCCACAACGATAACGACGCTCTGCTTCGCAACAAACAGACCACCAGACAGTAATGGTCTCTACTTTGTGTCTGGAGCAGCTCATGACCGACTTCTCAGTGTGTGGTATGGAAGCTATTTTTTCTCCAGCCTAGCCAAAACTGGGGCTAATTTTTTTATATTTAAGACAGTGAAGAGTATTGTAAACATAAGGCAGATGTAATCGGATTCTGATAGTGAACAAAAACTTTGTGTACTTTTGCTTTTATGTTACTATTGGGCATTCACACATTGTGATGAAGCTAATAAAATTATATACTGTGCAGCCCAAGTTTTTAGATTAATATTAGTTTCTCTTCTACTCCACAATTTTCAGTTTATCTTGATTGTTGTTTGGCCCAATAAAATTCAATCATTAAACCCCATTCAGAAATGGTGGAAAAGAGAAAAAAATTAAATTATTAATGAGCAGTGTTTTTAAATTGTGCTTCATTTCATTCCTCGCTCTACAGGCAGGTGCGGTCTGATGGAAAAGACAAGAATGCGGTGGTGTCTTTTACATTGACAGATGAACCCCAACACATCGACCTGCAGACGTCCAACAGCAAAGATGAAGTGAGAATTTGCCTCGATTTAATCATTTTTCTGGTCTCATTAAAAAATCTTCAGATCATCTGACAATTGATCCTGGATGTGTACCTGATGTTCTATTCACATGGGGTTGGTTTTACCTGAGGAAGTTGGGTACAGTAATTACTACTAGACAAGTTCTGTAATTTTAGTCCTTTCCGAATTTGATGTTCACTTCAGTGTCAGTAAATATTCCTGAGATATTTTTCTTCTGTTAAAGAGCCATTAAAGACCTCAGGGTAAACTACCCCATGCAAAGCCAAATGTGGGATAATATTTCCTCTTCCTATGTAAAATCTTCCAAGTTTGCCATTTCTTAAGTATTGAAGTGCTTGAGGAGGTATTTGGTTTTGTTAGGCAGAGCAAAGATACCTCGGATCCTACCACTTTTTTGGGAGCAAAGATATTGTATGCCGAACAATACCTAAATCTGGAGGATGAGCTAAAGTCTTCTTACAGATGCTAATATAACTTTAGAAAAGAGATTGTGTAGTTTAGCCTACATACATGTTATCAACACATGTAGCTGCTGATTTACAAATTTTATTATTACAACAATGTGGTTAACATCACATGTTTTTGGTGGTGACAGCAGAGTGTAAACCAAATGGCCACTTCCATTTTGGTCATGTATGCTAAGGTTTTCTATTTTGTGGAAATCCGTAGTGAATAAAGATTCTCCATATAAAGTACCCCAACTCTCCAGGTATTAGGGCTGTAGATGCTAACCTAGGTGAATTTCTTTAGTAACTTACTTATTTTTACATTATTAAATGAATTTAAAATGTATTTTGGATTGACTGTCCTGTTTAACTAAAAATATCTGTGCTCCCCAGGCGGTGAGGTTAGCAGTGGTGTGCAAGGATGGGCAGCTTCACCTCTTTGAGCACTTTCTCAATGGGTAAGTGTGTGTTCACTGTGTTTGGGGAATTGTTGATTTGTTTGCATTGGTTTATTGATTGATTTATTTTTATTGAACAGAAGAAATTTGATTATTAAGACAATTAAGGGATTTATACTGTGTGTGTATATGTTTGGGCTCCAAACTATCCCAAAGCTTTCTGGCAGCTGTCTCAAATTGAAAAATGTCTTTTTTTAGTATATCGGTTTTACTGTACACATTAGTTATTTTTGACCCGTGTGCACTTTTTACCAACCTGAAACGATGGGACCATGTTAGCTTATAGCCTGTGTGTGTAAGAAAAACTGGGGACATCTGGAGTGAGCTCACCTTTTAGCATTTTGTCAGAGAGAGGCCATACAGGGCAGCAGCTCAGAGATGGTACAAAAATGGCTTCTAGGGATTCAAATTCAGGATACAACCTTGCCCTCTACATATTATACTAAAAATCATTTTGTTTTGTAATTGGTGGAAAACTGTACCCCCTCCACACCCTTTCCTCTAAAAGCATAGACCTGTCAATATTTACGGCATTGGCTTATAAAGTATTTGACAATGGCCTCATAAATTGTTACTTATCCCTCTATTGCTTATTTTTGTTTACGTAAGGAGTGCCCTTAATGTGAAAAGGCTGCTATGTTGACTTTTTTTATTATTTTTTTTATTGAAATTGAGTTTAAATTCAGATTATATGTCTAAATACTCTTAATAATCAAAAGTTCATTGCTCTTAAAAAGAAGTGTGTAAATTCATTAGTATGCTATTATATATCAATTATTTAAATGGCATAGTTTTTTAGAACTACTGTTATCACAATTGTTTCTGATACAGTGGTACTTGGCACAGTTTGTAGTCATTCATTATGTCTGAGTTAGTGTTTGCAATAAATCAAATCAGCTGGTGCCAAAATAGAGCACCTCTGTGGATTAAAGGGTGTTAATTTGACTGGCTATAATGAATCAGCTCCAAATCGATCTTCCAGTTTAAAGATTGTGCCTGTTATTCTGCCAATCCCTGGCCCGCTGGAATTTTTTTTTTATCTTTAAGCTAAGATTAAACTGTCTGTAAATTTCCTCCACAACGATTGTCAGTCATTCTGTAAAAATAGAGCTGTATGAAATTTAGTAAAAGCTTACTGCTTGTTGTATGGTTGAGTTATTTAGGTTTTCACAGCGTTATATCCCCACTTTCGGCACATCAGCATTTCTGTACAAAGTGACTGAATTTTATCCAAGATATCCAGATGAAGTGCCATTAAAGTAAATGGAAAGTGAAAGGTTGTAGTGTCTGTGTGTTATATTAATTACTGCTGTAGTAACTTTTTTTTTTTTTTTTTTTTTTTCCCCGCTTCGCTCTCTCATTTTCCCCACAGACCCGGTAAAAAGCCCTTGTCTCCAGTGTGTTCGGTACAGGTGTCAAGTGTTGGAGGCAAAGGGGAGGGAGACGTGCCTGTACCCGTGCCACTACTGGCTACAACTCTCTGTGCGGACAAACAGAACCTCATTCTGGCCTACGGAAACCATCTGCAGCCTGTCATTGAGAAAATGGTGAGTTCATTCAGTTTTGTGTCCGACCAAAGATTATTTGGACTTACTGTAGTTACTGCTTCATTAATCCACATGGTGGCGCTAATCAAATGAATAGGGTAAACCTGTGGTGAAAATGGTGGTTGTCAAATTCTGTGAAACTGACAACAATAAATGTATAATTCCATGTTTTCTTATTGAGGAATAATTTATGCATGTAAAGCATTAAACAAAATGGCTTCAATTTATTGCATAATCGCTAAATTCTGACATTATTGTGGAATCAATGTATTGTGAAATTATGTTTAGATGCCCCATGATTCCCACCCCTAATCACCAAGCATATTTCAAGGTGAAGTTGGTCTGTGGTAGTGGAAAATCTAATTAAGTACCAGGTGCACCCTGAATGTGATGTTTTTAATCCTGATTTGGACATGTCTCTTCAGTGCACAAAAGACAGTTTAGGGTTGTGAAGTGCCCGGATCAACGCCAGATATAGGTCTCTTTTCAAACATATATTGATATATCAATCAGCCTATAAAAAAGCAATTTTTGATAACTTCTGCTTGTCTTTGAAATACCGTATCCTAACCAAAAGGTTTTTCCTAACAGTTGTGTTGGTCATATTAATGTATAATATGTAAAGTTCCTACTTTTTCTTCTCTGACAGCCCATAAATACGACGGAGAGGCACGTGTGCCTGATCCGAGACTTACACACCACACTCTCCCTTTCTGTTGATGCTGCTGTGTCCAAGGTAAGATTTTGTTTGTTTATTTAGGTACGTGTATTTTATTCAACTGAAATTAATCGAGTATATTTATTTATTTATTTTTCATCTGTCTCTTCATTTTTTTTTCATTTATAAATAGTTTATTCCTGCACTATAATGAAGATAATTATAATAGTTTACTAACAGACTGGAAAATGCTTCTCATAGGTAAAGACGCCCATTGTAAATGAACAGAAAAGCAAAGTACTTATACCGGGACTTCCTGGACACAAAGCTCCAATCAGAGCAAACTCCAGCCAACCGGAGAAGAGGAAACAAGGGTCCAGTGCTACAGAGGTAAGACTTTATTATTATTTTTATGTAGTATTTTATTTATTTCACTCAATCATCTTCTATCTCACCTCTAAACTTTTTTTTCTTTCTTTTTTTAATCTTCTCAAGATGTCTATAGAGGAGCGGTTGGAACAAATCGAGTTGAGTGTATCGGGGGGTAAAGGTGGAGACAAGGGGGCTTCATCGTCTCTACAGACAGATAGCTTTGCCGTGCTACTGGTGCAGGGCCTGGAGAGCAAGGACTCACAGATCCTCAATGTGAGTACACACGTTTAATAATCCACCAGTGATGTTGTTACATGATATGCTTTAAGGAGATTATCTGTGTAAATCTTTCAAAAGTCTTAAAAGTATCACAGGTAAATATAATTTAATTTATTTATTTACTTCTTGCATATTTTGCAATTTTCATAATTTATGCAAGGTAGCACACTAATAAAGGTAGAACTGATGGCATTTTTTTTAAAGCTCTGAGGGGTGCTATTTTACATTTGGTGAACCACTGTTGGTTCTGCAGTTTAATCTAAAGCTAGCCTTGGTTCCTGGTTAGAAAACCAGTTTGGTTCCCAAAAGAAAAATGCTTTAAAAAAAAAAGCACCTGATAACATCTGTTTAAATATATTATTTGTTTTTCGCACTTAAAGGCGCATTTTAGGAGACACTATAAGAAACTTTTAATTCAGCAGGTCTCGATGTTGGGTGGTGGTTGTGAGGTAGCTAACTAAGTCAAGTAAAGCTAAACTAGATAAACAAAACAAAAAAAAAGCCAAAAGACTTTTAAAGTCCCATGAGCGCTGGATGTTATTCTACATAGATGTATTTCCTGGAAACCATTTTCGTTTATTAACAGTAAACTTAGATTCACAATTTTTTTCCTGCAATAAGGTTGGATTAGCATTAGCAGCTAAATGCTGGAGATTAGAGGCTAATGCCCAACAGCGCCAAGGAGTTATTAGCTAGCGGTTCATCCCATGTAGCTTGTTTTAAGGATTTTAAGTGCGGTATATAAGGTAAAATATATAATATAAAATATATAAAATAGTTGTGCTAATTAAAAAATGCTGTGAAATGTACAGAATGTTTAATCCTTTTTTTTTTTTTTATCGTTCCAGAAAATCTTCCAAACAAAGAAGGAAACCTTGATCAAGAAAACGGTTGCCCGCCTGCCGCCTCCTGCAGTTTTGCCTTTAGTGGAAGAGGTGAGTGACAAAAATGTGCTATCACAACAGCAGACATTTCTTTTCTTCTTTTTTTTTTTTTTTTTCTTTGATTTCATTCTCATAATTTTTTGTTTGTTTTGTAGCTATCAAAAAGGCTGCAAGGACATCCATTTGTGTGAGTAAATTCTTGCTGTTTAGTTCTTTCTGTGGTTAAAAAAAAGTCTGCTGCTTTACTGTGGTGTTAAACTAATTTTTGTATCTCTCTTCAGGGCGATATTAATAGTACAGTGGTTAAAGGCAGTTTTGACGCAGCACACATCATACTTGTCATCGGTAAGTGTGGATTTTTATTTGATCAATTAAGAAAAATGGATCAAATTAACAATTATGTTAAAGCAGATAGGATGGTGGGGGGGGTGTTGAAAAGAAAAGAGGTTCACAGAGGTTCTGCATTTCTGTCTAGCTTTATTTTCACTAATAGGTTTCTGTTTCCTGTGTTTCAGCTACCTGACTTGGTGTCTCAGTTAGGGCTGCTGTATCATATGATTGAGACCCGGGTTAAGCTGTACCACCAGCTCACGAGACTTCATGGCAAACTCTACCTGCTCATGACTCAGGTACTGAAGCAAGATCCTTTTTTTCTTTTTTATCTTTCAGTCATAAGTGCTCTGCTACACTCATTCCTGATTGGGTGTAGAGGTCACTTACCAGTTTCTCAACAGAATTGAAGACCTATTAATCAGCAAAGTTTCTCAGCCATTGGGTTGAGATGGTCCTTCACTTAAGGTTCTTGCAACCCCCCGTGCTCTGCAAATCTGTGGCTTTCCCTTCTTAACACACCTGATTTAAACAAGCCTTTTCAGAGTTGCAGTGGCAGTGTTGAAGCTGGCAGTCCTCTAAAATGTGCCGGGCAGGGGTTGCCAGGGCCAGATCTAAAGAACACTGCTCTAGCAGGCCTGTCCTAAGAGGAGGAAGTGGTACATAGTGGACTGGAAACATTTCAATTGTAGATGAAGGCTAACTAGAACTGCAACAATTAGTTGGTGTAATCAACATAAACTATAAATTGTCAATTGTTGATTGAAAAATTGTTGACGCATCATTAATGTGTGGTTGAGCGAGCAATCGAGCACGTGCAAGGGAAAAAAGGGGTGAACAAGCTAGACAAGCACATAGTGAGAAATAGAGCATCCTGATTGGCCCTCCTCTCCTGTGTTTAGTTGGTTAGTAAGGTGAGGTTTCAGTGTGGGTGGGGCATGCATACATTGTAGTATCAGCGCTCCATTAAACTCAAAACAAATTACATTTGACTCCACAATACACACTAGTCTGTTTTTGCTGAATGGGATGAAATAAGGACAGTCAGTGTGTCCGTTACTTACATTACCTGTGGTGATTAAACTACTGCAGGACAGCATGATAAGGTGATATATTTACATCTCAGTTGAAGACTTCTTAATAGAATCTCCTGATAATATCCTGCTTGTGTGTGTTTCCTATACTATACTTTGTAATTTTTACATTTTGCCCACCTTCTATTCTTATCGCGTAACAGCACACAATCGCTTATGTTGTCATTGTGGCACTCAGTGGTTAATCAAGTGTTAAACTCCTCTTGAGATGCACTAAAATGTTATTTAATGTGCACAAATTAAAGTCTGTGGGACTCACTGTGTAACTTCATTCTCTCCACTAGGTGGCAACAAGCAGCAGTACCCAGAAAGCTGGTGACCTGGACCATACGGCCAAGCTTGTGTATGAGGAAGGTAAGAAATAGGCCAATCAAATACTTTCCTCAAAGATATCAAAAGCTTATGCATCTTTCACAGTTAGTTGATCAGACATAACTAATCAACTAATCACTCCCCCAGGAGTAGTGTATGTGAATCACTGATTATTTTATAAAGAAAATGAATAAAGACTAGTTTGGGAGTATTTTGCACCACCCACTACAATTCCCACGCTGCCTGACCAGCCTGTAGGAGTATAAAGTTTGTTTGTAAAGAGTGTTTCAGCCTGGACTGCATAGTGTCCTTGGGTCCTTAAAAGGTCCTTAATATTTTTAACAGTGGACTGACCTAAGCAGAAACCTTATTTATTTTTCTAAGAAACATCATTGTTTAGGCACATTTATTACTGTTGGCTAGGGGGTACTGTACTTTAGGCAAGAGTAAGCATAAAATTAAAGTTGTCTTGTTTTTAAGAGGTAAATAAAAAAAGTTAAATATGGTATGAATGTATAAAAAATATATTTATCTGGTAAGTGGAAAGAAATGACAATATATGTAGACCTTCAGACTTTGTCTGAGTTTGGGAAAATGGCAATAAAAGTTTTTCTAATGTCCATTTTTTTTTTTTTTTTTTTTTTTTTTTTTTTTTTTTTTTTTTGCAGAGTCTTCAGATGAAGGAGATTCGGGAGCTGAGGGACTCCATGAGGATGACTCTGATGTAAGGACCATCTGAAACTCATTTTAAATGGCAGTAGTTCCTTATAAATGTCCAGGCTTGAGAAATCCTAATCCTGTGCTGCTTCTTTACAGGGCTGGGAGGATGAGGAGGAGGACGCGGAGAAAGAGGGGGCAATGGATGTGACGGAGGACGGGGAAAACCACAAAGACAAGGAAGGCAGTGACGAGGAGGAAGACATGAAAGACGAGTCCAAAGCGAATGGCGATTCGGACTTAGACCCTGAAAACGAGAGCGAGGAGGAGTGAAAAAAGGAATTGAACATAAAAAGGAGCTTGGAAGATTTATATATTTCATTTTATTTTTTTCTTGTTTTCATTTTATTGTACAAAAACAAAACAGATACAAGAAAGGTTGTTTTATAGAGTTCCAACGTCCGCCATGTCCTGGACTCATGGTGGCTATTTTTTCCAGGATGGCCACTAGGGCGGTGAAACTAACAGCTTGACCAAGCTGAGAACTGCACAGCAGAAACGAGTGTCTGAACTCTATTTTTCTTGCTGTTCGTTAAGACCTCAAGACTGCCTCCCTCTTATTCTTTCTTTTTTTTTGGCCCTGGTGCTGTTATAACTGTACCACACCTTCCTTTAACCTGTGGCAGGAGTGTTTTGTTTGGTCAGGGCTCAGGTTGTTTATTGTATCCTTATACAATACGTGTACCTGTTCAGTTCGTTCTGTTTAATGGCGTCATGAAATTTCCCAGTTGCCAGAAAATATTGGGAATTTAAGCTCAATCAGTATTTTGTCTTTTTTCTTCATTGTGAAACCAGACAAATTTGAAAGCTGCTCTGCTTGGTTTTATATATGTAAAGAAATCAAGATTACTGTGGGTAAAATCCTGAGTAATGAATAAATAATAAGAAATCTGGTTTGAACTGTATGTGATATTTGATTGAGAGCTGAGTAGAGGAGTACAAAAATCTTGGATCAAACTTTCATGGCCCCGAAATCATTGTGTACCAAATCTGTACTGATTGTAGCTTTAACTCAACCATCGACTCCCATTGTGTCTGAGAGTACTGAGACGACACTGGGTCCATTAAGACAGTCTTTATAATGTGCCTTTGTGTTTCTAAACCACCTTTTTACTTTTCACCCCCTCCCCCCCTCCACTCTCTCCTTCCCTGTATATCTCTGCCTGCAGTGTGGGAAGGGTACTATTTCCTTTTGTCCACTTTTCTTAGTGACAGCAAGATGGCAAAGCTTTAGAGTGGATGTCAATGTGAACTTGGCTTGATTAGGTGAATAATAAATATTCAGATTTAATTCGTATGTCTCTCAGAGGCCTGAGAGTCTCTTGATGCTCAAAGTGGTTGCTTTAAAACATTTTGTCAACCATAACCTTTTTTTCATGCAAACAATATCAGCGACTGTTGTACAGTTTAAATAAAATAAATTCTTTTTTTTTGTTCTCAGAGATTGTCTGTGTTTATTTTATAAAACACCAAGCCACTTTATAAAACACAGTTTCTCATAATGCTGAAAAAAAGGAGAATAAACTTAACCCTCTATGTTAATGTTTCACACAATTATGGGAGCTTGGGATGAACTGAAACAACACTTATGTTTCTTTATTTATTCTACCACGTATCCATATTATTTTACTTAGGAACTCACTTGTATGCCGTATTGGATAGAGGCATGCTTTTTAAGGTATTATAGTATAGCGTGGTATGGACTGGTGTATTATCCAAATAGTGGTTTGTTGCCTGAGGAAAGCACCACGCTGTAGAGGGTTATGAATATTTAAGTTGACAACTTTAGAGTTTAACTTAATTTCATTACTGATTTAGTAAATAAAATATTTTGAGAACTTATCTTGTAAATGAGGTTGAATACTGGGAGAATTACAAAATAGAGTGAGGTGGGATGATGAGTGGAGATAAATGATGGGACATTCCATGAAATACATCATATACGGCTAATACTACCACCCACAGTGGACAGCGCATGCCCAGTGGTATCTGCCAAAAAAAATTGACTGTGCCTCACTATTAGGCCTATATACCATATGATTTAGATTGTATTACTATGTTTTATGTAATAAATTTTAATTAATAAATAAAAATAATAAATAAAAATTAATTAAATATTACTTTGTAATAAAATAAAATTATAATTTTATTTCTATTTTTTTTCCCATTTTCTCCCCAATTTATACGGCCAATTACCCAACCAACTCATTAGGATTCCCCCTATCACTAGTAATGCCCCAACACAGCAGGAGGCTGAAGACTAACACATGCTTCATCTGATACATGTGAAGTCAGTCACCATACATGTGAAGTCGAACCTGCAACCTCCCACTCATAGTGGCGGTGCTTTAGACCGTTGGACCACTCTGCACCCCTCTACAATTTTAATTATTCCTGAAGCTTCCAATAAATAAACTCTAAAACATACACTGACAAAAATAAACACACGAGTAATTCAGCAAATTCAGAGGACAGAGACGTTATACGATTGCTTATTACAGCATTTTGCAAAGATGTGCATTGCAGAAAAGTTCTGACTTTAGCCAGACACTTTTTTTTTTGCACAAATTTAACTACCTTATTCCAGTGTTGACTAATTTTATATATTTCTTTCTTTAATTAAATAAGAACACATACTACAATCCAGTGACAAAACTTTCCTATTTTTTCCTCATTGTAACTTTTTTTTTAAGCCAAAGGTATGACATGACTTGGCAAATAAAATTTGATAATTACAGAACATCCTTTTACATCTTTTAAACAATGTTTGAACAAAACTTCTCATTCAGTGTTTTTATTTATTTATTTATATAATTTATTTTCTACATTGTATATTAATTTTAAAGACATACAAATAATAAAGGAACACGTGTAATTAGGTAGGAAACAGTAAAAAAAAATATTTGTCCTCCACAATCCCCTGATCTTAACCTTATGAACTGAGATGGTGATTAAAGGTTAGCTTCACAGCATGAAGGAAAAGCAGCAACTATTGTTCAGCACCTCCAGAAACTCCTTCAAGATGCTGAGAAGTGTATTCCAGGTGACTTTCCCTCATAAAGAGATTACAATTTTAATTTACTGAATAATTCTGCATGTTTCCTGTATAGTATATAGAGGTGTGTCCAAGTCATTATATTCTCAGAGTGGAGAAAAGATAATTACATATTATAACGTTGTGAGAACATTTAAAGACCAGCTGAGATGGTCCTGTGTCCTGTCCATTAAAACTCTTGTTCTATCTGCTCTGCTGATTTAAAACACTATCAGATCTGACCAGCAGGGAGATCCACACGTCTCTGAGATCTGTCTAATTCCTGGTATGGAAAATACCTTAAACATCCTCTAGATGGGGATCAGATGTTATCAGATCATTGCAAAATTCCCTGAGATGATAATTTGTATTGCACACGTTCACATTTTTCCCCCAAAGGAATATTTTTAACTCAATATTTATTTCTCAAACTGTCTCAGCTTGAAGAGATGAAGCTTAAGCTGTGTCCACCCAGTGGTTACGGTATAATATCTTCGTAATTAAATAATTTTAGAAAATGATAATATATCTTTAAAACAGAACAAGATAAACAAATCAACAGTCTAGTTCAACCAAGGTCATTCAGAGTAAATGTGGAAAATGTATTATGTATTGTATGCATCCTTTTTAAATATGCTATAGGTTTCATTTTTTTGCTTTTAATGATTAATTTAATTATTTTGACATTTTTTGCTTTTACTGTGTTTTTAAGTTTTATAAAAGGTGCTATACAAATAAACTTGCCTTGCCTTGTTACAATGTGTATGCATGACAGAAAATAAAAATAAGTCAGTCGACTTATCGTGACTTTTTGTGACGCTCAGAGAACTACCTAAACGTACTGTGTATATAAACCTAGACTTTTAAAATAAACTATCTGTGCACTTTTTAAAGCTCTCACTATCTTGTTTTAAATATCAGGGCCTTCATAAACCTACGAATGAAGTTTGGAGCTATTTTTAGTTTGTTAAAATAGCTGTTTCTTTGCATGGGCAACAAAATGCCCCTAACACTAACATTGTGAGTCTGTTGGGGAGCAAGCGTTGTATTTTGGAAAGCTGTGGTGTATGAAGATGGGCTATTTGAGAAAAGTTCATATTTCTTATCACGTTTCACTACAACACAAGTCTATTTCACATTTGTATTCTCCTTTAAGCTGGAAAATATAACTTATGTATAGTCTGAACTCTTATACGTATGATAAATGGGGAAAATAATTGAAAATCTTTTAAACACAATTTAAAACCAAATTCAAAATGACACATACGTTTTTCGGGGCTCTGAGTGGTACAGCAAGGTAAGCACTGCTACTATGATCAGGAGTTTGAATCCTGTTCATGTAGCTTGCCATCGGCTACCAGAGCCCTGCTGCAGTTGGAAAAGGGGTGGTGGCTGACTTCACATGTATCGGAGGAGGCATGTACTAGTCTTTACTCTTCTGGTGTGTTGGGGCATCACTAGCAATAGGGAAAGTGCTATTGAGTGGGTTGAGTAATTGGCCGTGTAAATTAGGGAGAAAATAGGAAAAGATTAGAAATAAAATTATTTAAAAATATTTGGTAGTTATTAATTATAAAATAATGTCTTTATGTACATGTGTTTTGTTTATTTTTAGTTTAATTTATGTATTGTTTCTCTATTTTTCTTTGTACATGTGCTATATACACGTACTGTAAATAAATAAAAAATATTTTTTATATTTTATTTCTGCAAGCTCCGCCTCTTGTACTGGGATTGGCTAGACTAGAACTTTTTAACCAATGAGCAGTTCAGAGCCGTGAACAGTCAAAGACTAGCATTGAAGACTTTATTAGCCAATCAGGGCGCAGGAAGGTCGGCGGAGCCTCGTCCTGCTTCAGAGCTGAGTCTGAATCTGAGCTGAAAACAAAGCTGTAGAGTTTACATCTGTAGCCACGCGCACTGAGCCCTCTGCACGCGCTTTACTGGTGAGTAAATTACATTACAATAAGATTAGAACGGCTTATAAAGGTTGTTAACACTGATAGAGTGTGATAATGTGTAGTAGGGAAGTTTCTCTGCTTTTCTCTGCTGTGTAAAAGTTGAGTTTAAATGAGTAAAAGAGTTAAATGTAGCAATTTATTATTATTTTACCTCTTTAGTTAATCTAAGGTTACATAATCTCAAACAGAAAACTATTTACCACTCTTTTTACTCATTAAGCTGCCAGTTTCAGGGAGCTTTCAGTTGGGTACAGGGTGTATTTGATTCACAACACTGCTTATTGCCAGCTATCTTTTATATAACACGTCTGAAACAAATGTTTGAAGTATATTCATTTTATAGTTGTAAAAAAAAATACTGTAAAGCTTAAAAATGTATCATGTTTTATTTCGTTTGCAAATGCAGCTTACTGTAGTGTAAAAGAATAGAAATGTTATTAAAAATGTTCAAAGCAAAATATGTATATAGCTGTAGTCTTCATAGTATGGCAAATATGTTAAAAAAAGGTTTTATTGTGATATTTATAGACATTTTCATTATTCACAATATTTATTGTGATTATTTTGTGGTATTTAAAATAACTATATGTAAAACTGCTATACAAGTACAAACGTTTTTGAACGTTATTAAACACCATTAAATAAATAAGTACAGCATTTGTAATGAAATGTAAACCTGACCAGTGATTTTTGAGCACTGATGATCTCCACCACGATATGTTTAGAAATCGTATTGTGAATCACAGTAACACAATTTATCGCAATACAATAAAATATTGTCATATTGGTCAACTCTAGTATATAGATGTTATTTATCTTCCTTTTATACAAAGTTTATACAGTAAAGAAATTCAACTTAAGTCATTAATGTAATCAAAATTAACATAAAATGCAAGAATAATACATAACTGTAATAAATTACTTAAGTCTTTTTTTTTAACAAGGTTGCCTGCCACTTTCAAGGTATGTAGGTGTGGTTGGTAACAATGCCGCTTTTCTCGTGACAGTCGAGGGTTCGATTCCCCAGCCAGGAAGCAAACACACCATATTACACCTATTAGAGTGCTTGAGCAAGACTTTGAACACTATGTTGCAGCTTTCCAGACAGGGATTAAACCTGGTCTTGGACTAAACAAACATTTAGAATTTTGATTTTTCATTGGAATACAGCTCTGGAAAAATTAGAAGAACGCTTTAGTTTCTGAATCAGTTTCTCTGATTTTGCTATTAATAGGTATATGTTTGATTAAAATAAACATTGTTGTTTTATTCTATAAACTACAGACAAAACATTTCCCCAGAATTACAATTTTTTTTTTTTTATTTAGAGCATTTATTTGCAGAAAATAAGAAATGCCTGAAAGAACAAAAATGATGCAGAGCTTTAAGACCTCTAACAATGCAAATAAAATAAGTTCATATTCATAAAGTTTTAAAAGTTCAAAAATCAATATTTGGTGGAATTATCTTGGTTTTTAATCTCAGTTTTCATGCATCATGACATGTTCTCCTCCACCAGTCTTGCACACTGCTTTTGGACTTTTTGCCGTATACTCCTGGTGCAAAAATTCAAACAGTTTAGCTTGGTTTTATGGCTTCTGATCTTCCATCTTCCTCTTGATTATATTCCAGTGGTTTTTGATTTGGTAAAAATTAAAGAAACTCATCATATTTAAGTGCTCTCTTATTTTTTCCCAGAGCTGTATATAGTCTATGACTAGGCCTAATTCCTGTCCGGAATACCCTCTTTCCCTAGACATTTTTAGCACCCTGATTTGGAAAGATCTCTTTCTCAAAAAAAAATAATAATCAGAACTGGTTTACAACATGTGTGGGATGTTATATTTATATTGTGCTAGAGTGTATAGTATTGTTTCAATTGTATCATATTTTTTTAACATGTGGTGTCAAATATCAATATTTTATTGAATCTTTGGTCGTCTAAACTGTAAGACTCATTTCAAAATTTGACTTACTAAAGTCACTGGTTCATTACTCCACGTTGTAAACCTGCAGTAAAGAAAAGTGGTTGTGAATTGTCATAAAACTGACACCAATAAATCCAGAATTCCTGGTATTTGCTTATTTAAGAGAATTTTATCCTCTTCAGTAACACAGATGCCGTGAAGTATCGCAGACAATTGGCTTGCGATACATTGAGTATTGCACTGTGTATCCCACCACTAGTTTACATAGTTTACACTTTAGTGTAATATAAAGAAACCTTTTGGAATAACAAACTTTCAAGATAGCTGAATAAACCCTGGTCAGATATATGTTTTAAGATGTTTAAAGCATATGTAACACAACAGTAGTCTTCTCATATGAGAAAAAAAACTGTTTTCGGGGACACTGATCATATCTCTCTGTTTCTATTCTCTCCTTTTTGTACCTTTAACCTCCCTCTATTCTTGCTTTCTCAACAGGTTTCAGTTCTACATGCCTTAGCTTCTTCAAAAGAACCAGTTCTGCAGCCATTAGCCTCGTTCACCAACCAGATTTCTCGGCCAAAGTGTTCCAGCATCCGTTGCTAATATGAACTGGGCCTTCCTCCAGGGCCTCCTGAGCGGGGTCAACAAGTACTCCACTGCCTTCGGTCGTGTGTGGCTCTCGGTCGTCTTCCTTTTCCGGGTCATGGTGTTCGTGGTTGCGGCGGAGAAGGTGTGGGGGGACGAGCAGAAAGACTTTGTGTGTAACACGGCCCAGCCGGGCTGCCACAACGTCTGCTACGATTATTTCTTCCCTGTGTCTCATGTACGTCTTTGGGCGCTGCAGCTGATCTTCGTCACGTGTCCCTCGCTTCTCGTGGTGCTTCACGTGGCCTACCGGGAGGAACGAGAGCGAAAGCACAGGCTGAAGTTTGGTGAAGGCTGTCAGCGGCTCTACCAGAACACCGGCAAAAAGCGTGGAGGCCTTTGGTGGACGTACGTTCTCTCGCTGATCTTCAAGATGTTGGTGGATGGCACTTTTGTCTACTTGATCTACTACCTGTACGAGGGCTACACCTTCCCATCGCTGGTCAAGTGCACGCAGGATCCCTGCCCCAACATGGTGGACTGCTTCATCTCACGACCAACAGAGAAGAGGATCTTCACGCTCTTCATGGTGATCACCAGTCTGGTGTGCATCCTCCTCTCCCTCTTCGAGATCCTGTACCTGATGGGCAAGCGCTGCTGCGAGTGCTTCTCCAAGTTCAAGGGCTCCAGGCAAGTGGCCCGGGCCACTTCCATCCCCAGCATCAAGAACACCAGTGGCCTACTGGAGACCAACACCAAGCGATTGGTGGGCAAAGGTGAACCTGCCCCGGCATACATGGTGACAGTTGCATTGTGAAAAGAAGCTGTAATAAAATCTCAAAAGACTTAAAACCCAAGGGAACCAACTGGACGATGACAGAAAACCACTGGAGTATTTATCTCCTAGAGAAAGGTATCGAGTAGCAAGGGTTTACTGCCTTAAACTCTGTGTTTTATATTCAGTTAATAACCAAGACACTCAAGTGGGTTCCTCAGGAAGGTCATGTCTCAAGAGGCATCAATCTGGGACACCGGAAACTCAAGAGTTTACAAAGGGCAAGTTGGACCAGAGTGGTTTCTAAAGCTCACTCAGGAGTGAGAGAGGTGGGCAGTGATACAACAAGGTTATTTAACTCAAGGAGAGAAATGGTTTAGCACCTTAAACTCACAAGATTTAAAAGGGCCATCAGTAGGTTGTCTCAAGAGGCAAGAATCTCTAGAGTAGGCACATTGAGCCAGAGTGGTTCCTGACAAAGCTCCATTGAAAAAAGTCAGGGAGATGGACAATAGAATAGAATAACCACAAAGCCTGAAAACTTTGAGTTCAACTCAAAGTAGGAGAACAACCTTTGGGCTCTGAATCAAAGCGGACAGGAAAAGGCAAGCAAGGTCTTCTGTCATCCTCAGAGATTCAGAGCAGAAAGATTGAGCAAATAGTGAATGACGCTTTGTGCGAATACTATGCAGGTTCACGCCCAAGTACAGGCTAGGACACAACATGCGAGGAGATCAAATTTCTGTCAGTACATGTCGATTGATTGTTTTTGCCTTTATCTTTGACTTACTGATGGTGGAAGGCCAAAAGTTGGAGAATTTGGTAATGAACAAAAGGTTCCTGGATTGGATCCTAACTCGTGTTTATTGTTTTCCCAGGTAAAGCACTATAGTGTTAAAAATGTCACATTATAGTTAAACTATGCAGTAGATCAGGGGTGTCCATTGTTATTATGGAGTGTAAGAAAATATCAATATATTGAAATTAGACCTGTTACGATAAATTATTGTGAACGATATGTTGTCCTAGAAATTGTTGCAACAAACAATATTATTGCCATTTTAAGACCATTAAATGCCACTAATATAATGATAACATAATATTACACCCTTTTTAAGACAACAAGCTTGTTCTGTTCTGGTTCCCACACTTAATTTTGAACCGTTTGGTGCATTTCACCAACAGAAATAGGTTCTGGAACCTGAAAAGTTCCCAGTTGGAACCAAAGTTATAGTAGGTTCAACTTTCTCTGTTGATGACGTATTCTTTGACATATCCTTAGTTCCACTAAAACTTGTGTAAACGCAGGCTGGTTCACTGAAAATCACCAAGTTTCTTATAAGCCAGAACGGAAACAGTTCCAGAACCATAGTTCTTTTGGTGGAAAATGGCTATTGAATAACTGGTCCTTGTGCGACTGGCTAAAATACTGTTTATTGTTATATCTATATGTTTGTAAGTGTATATGTATGTCAAAAAACGCACAAACATAATGGGCAATATTTTGATTGTTAATATGATATAAACATGTGTAATTAAGTGTGCTGCTAGTTGTTTAGAATGAAAACTTACAGCCACACCAACCATTGGACATCCCTGCACAAGACTCTGAAATCTGCTCATCCCTGCTCTGAAATGAGAAATAAAGAGCGAATTAGCTTTTTTCAGAGCACTTACAAAATACAGAGGTAGAAAACATATAATTACATGAGCAGTAGCTCATACTTTTTACACAAGTGCCTAAATCTCAAAATGTTACTTATTCAGGGTGATGAGAATATTGTTTCTGTTATGAAACGATAAAAATCTTGATACTTGTTAATACTGAAACACTTAAAAGCATGTTTTTTGCACTTTCATTAGGATGTTTATGAGTTAAATACACCCTGTTCCAACAAGCTAAATGAATGAAAAATTAAATGTTGTAATTTTATGTCTAACAAATTTCTAAGTATTTCCTTTTTAAAATGGAAAGAAGATCTTCTTCAAAAAAGAAGATATTTTTATTATAATTATTTGAATGTCTTGGGCAGTGGAGAAATGATCTGTGAATCTGTTAATCTGGACAGTAGGGGTCATAGTCTGGACTTCACATAGACCTCACAGTTTAGTACTAGTGTGTTACAATAGGAAAACAAAATGTATGACTCCTCTCTGTACTGGTGGACAGTTTGAGCCAGATGCCACCAATCATGATCATTACTTCGGGTGGGAATCACAGGGCATCTCACGATATTATCACAATACATTGCCAACAATACCAGTGACACAATACTGTGATTCTGCGATTATTGATATATCACAAGACAATTCTTTACAAAAAACATTTCACAACCAATATTTTTCAATGCAGTTTTACCCTATTAATTTTATTAGCATCACCAGGTGGAGTAATGAAGCAGTAACTTCAGCAGTAAGTTTTGTTTCAATAAAGATATAAATATTTGACTCCACATACCAATACAATATAATCAAAATGATAAAGATACATCATGATATTGTAGACCCATTCATATATATCAAGCAGGTCAATGCAGCTAACTAAGTAAAGTTAAGTAAAGCTAAGCTTAGCAAACAGTAATACAAAATAATACAACTGTAATAAAAAAAATACTTGACTTGAAATATTTCTCTCCTGAAAACTGTTTATTTGGGTGAGTAAAGCACTTCTGTTTATTTATAGTAATCTTAGATTCCCAAATTTCATTAGCATTAGCTGCTGATTGCTAGCTCCAGTAAGCCAGGGCAATATTATCTAGCGATTCGTTCCATGTAGCTTGTTTTAACACTGTAAATATGTGCGTTACAGTCCGATATACTCACCTCTGAACGACAAAAGAGCTAGTGTGTTTAATGGCTAATGCTAATGCTAGCTGGGGTTAGCAGCAGGCTACAGGCCGATAATACTCACCTCTGAACAGGGCAACAGCGGTTAGCGTCTAATGCTAATGCTTCTCCAGCCCTGGTGCTGGAGAACTTAACTGAAACTCCTGTATAGCGCTGTACTTTGCCAGAGTGGTTTACAGCTCCTTTAAATCTGACTGGAAAAAATTATACATAGGGCGCACTGTATTAACAAAATTAAATTTTAAATTTATAGTTTTATAGCTTTATAGTGTGAAAAATACGGTAGCCAGGCACAGCTAATCATGACCATTAGCACCCACAGTGGACAGCACATATGAGTGTATTGGATGAAATCTATACACTCCTTTCTTTGAATAGAGCTCAGGAAATAGGTTTGCTAAGATGCTCAAATAACACATATTGTTGATTAAATCGCTAAACACTAGCATTCCTGATAAGCAGTTTTACAGATCATTTTCTCAGATGCCTCAGAGACCTCTGCTCTCTGAAACCAAAGCCAGTGTACACACTTTTAAACCACTGTTAGCTCAGTGCAGTCCTGTGTAAAGTGTTTAGAGCTTCAGTACAGTGAAAGCCAAATGTAATGTAACGATTTCCGTTGAGTCATGCTTTATACTTTTTATTTGTTTTACATCTGGATGGGCTTTTCCTTTGAGAAAAACATGAGAAAAATGTTCCGACCGTATTAACTATTTCCGTTCTGCGCATACAATGACTCACTGGCAACGTTTGACCGCATACCAGGACAGACAGTCGCTCCACATTGTGATAAAACAGCCAGATATTGTAAGATGATTCGGATATATTCTGTATTCCCATGAACCATTTATTTCACCATTGCATTTTCCCTAAAGGAAGCTGTAAACTAATGCTTCACTGCCAGTCTGTTTACGTCCTGTGGAGGCCCGCTTGGCCACAGGAATTTTGGTTGATGCTAGTTTATGTTTATGTTCTTTTTTTTGTATGTAACTTGTATGTGCATTCCTTTTGTACTTATTAGTTACCTTCTGAGCTTTATGCAAGCAGCTACTCCACTGCCTCGACATGTGCACTTTGTGCAGGACCCCTCAAGGCTGAATGCAGCAGAACTAGATCCAGTTATGGACAGGTTTACGTTGTTTTGACGACTAAATTCCTTCGCCCACGGAAGGCAGGCCTTCTACACCTTCAAGGCAAAAGCAGACATACTGTATAATTTCCTCAGTGCGAGTTGCAGTACTGCTCTGCGACAGGTCCCGTCATGAGCGACTAGAGTCTTTCCATGTTGTTTTTTTGTTTGTTTTCACGAGCTGATACGTCTCCAGGTCTGCAGCTGCCTAGGCTTGTTCTACGATCAATTCAGATGCGCGAGAGGGAGAGCGCGACAGAGCGAGAGCGCGGTTGGCTTTTGTCTCATAAACACGCATCTTCTGAATGTAAACCGTACTCAGCGTGGATTTCCTCTGTTTGGCCTCCATCTTCCCAACATTCCTTCCTGCCTACCATGTGCATCTGTACTGTTTACAATTTCAGATTCATTAATTAAAGTGACTTTTGTATTTTCTTAATGATGTGTGTCTTATTGTATCAGAAGGGATGGATGTGCAATTTGAGCTTCTAATGTATTACAAGACTATGTAACTGCTGATTAAATTAAACACAGCCGGTGGGGATCTAGAAGACATCTGGAGCCACGCTTTATTCTTTAGACTAGCTCACAGGATGTAGTTTTCAAATGTTTTAGTATTTTTTGGTATTTAAATTTTTCAGGTGCAGTGAATAACCTGAAATAGTAAAAAAAAAAAAGGATGGGGCAATGGAAATAAACTGAGCTTTGGAAATAAATGCAAAAAAAAAAAAAAAGATTTCCAATGCAATAGTAAAGCAGTGCTAGAACAGATCATGTTACTGCACTCTCTTCTGCAGCATTTACACACTTACACACAGCACATTCACACTTTCATCATAACTAGATAATTTAGTAGTAGTATAGTAGTATAAGTCTTTCCTTTAGAAAAAACTACAGATGATGCCAGAAAGTGGTAAGTACTGTTTTCTAAAAGATTCTTTGAAACGGGAGAAACTCATACAGGAAAACGACCCACATGGCAACAGCGCCTTTAACTCAGTTTAACATTTGGCTAAGTCTCAGTTTCAGCTTGTCTGGGCCATACAGCACTGCTACTGGACTACTAAAAATAGGGGTGTTCTAAAACTTTTCACCAGTGATGTATATAATCGGATCCTATGATCATAAAATGTTATATGAATAGAGTAGCTTAGGAATACCTGCACCTGTATATGCTGGGGTGTTATCTTTTAAGTGAGGTTGAACCCTTGCCAGTGTGTTCATGGCAGGTCAATGTAAAATAGAGTCCGGGAGATGTCTGATCCATTTCTTTATTTTTACAGAGTTATGTCTGTGCTGGGAATATGTCATAGACGGCATTACCACTCACAGTGGACAATGCACTGGATCCTAAGGATTATGACTGTCAGCACTGACTTGAATTGTCCATGCAAAGACATAATTGACTCATAACAAACTCAATTAGAGCCTTCCTGTCCACAGACAGAGAAATCAGCCCGACACATCATGATTCATAACCATGATTTATACCCCTTCTCCAATTCCCCATTTTTACTGTTTGAAAAATGCAACTATCCAGACTTAGTAGCTCCATGGCAGAGAGTTCAGACACAGAAAATCTGTATAACAAAAAATATATGCTAGTAACAAACAATATTATGTAAGTGGAGGAAATGCTGCTTAATAAACCTATAAATAATAGATTGTGGATGAGGTTCTTGGAGTGTTTTGGCTTGGTCCTACTTCCTTAAAATGAGTTTTGCTAAGTGCGGACCACGCCTAAAGAAGTAGAGAAAGAAGAAGGAAAAAGGGGAGGGAACTCAGGGAAATTTGGGCTGGAGTTCTGAACTGCGTGCTTGAAGAAGCGTGCAGTTATATCCCCCCCTTTTTATTTAATGAGAAGTGGAAGAGTAGAAAAAGGGGGTTGTTGGGGAGGAGGTGGGTTGCGAACTTTCGTCACCAGAGATAGTTAGTTAGGGGAGGTATTTATAGGACGGTTGATTGATACGGGGTGGAGTTAGAACGTAGAGTTCGGGCGTGGTCCTTCTCCCAAACTTTTGTTATTACATAACATCATTTTGCTAAGTGCGGACCACGCCTAAAGAAGTAGAGAAAGAAGAAGGAAAAAGGGGAGGGAACTCAGGGAAATTTGGGCTGGAGTTCTGAACTGCGTGCTTGAAGAAGCGTGCAGTTATATCCCCAAAATTGGAGCTTGTGTGGAAGCTAGTTTGGAATGAGCCTGTCTCAAACCGTCTGGTTGGGAACGGATGTATAGGTTATAAGCTTGGGAAGACCACCGGCCGGGGAGCTTGATCGTGTGCTCGGAGATTCCTTGTCTGGAGGCGTTGGATGCTGCACGATGTAAACTGAGTGGGCGGAGAATTGATCTGGTGAGTAACTACTGGGAGAAAGGATGCGACGGAGATGTGTTGGAACCAGTGCTTTGAGATTATACTACTAGATTCCGTTGTGAACAAAGGATCTAAAGGTGGTGCTTGTTGAAAGAGGCGGAGATTAAGTGGTGGACGAGTGGTTCGTACGGGCTGAGGGGTGAGTCAAGTTTGAATAGATAGAGAATCGTGGTTTTTGCCAATTTGGTCCGTTTGCTTCATTCTTGAAGGTAAGGGTATCTGAGTCAAGGATGATGAGATCTGAAATTAGGGGCTGAGAAGGAGTTGTGGGAGATTTTAAGGGAAGTAAATTCTGAGCATCTGAGGAATCTAAGTAGAAGGACGGCTGAAAGGATGGTTTGTTGAGCTTGGAAGATCAGTTCGTTTACACGGGGGTTAGGTGAAGTGTAGTTTGTGAAAATGAAGGTACCGAGGTTGGGTTGCATTTGCATGCGGAGCCAAGGATCTGAATTTCTGTAACTGAAAACGAAAAAGAATAGAATTAAATTTTATCAGCGATAGAATTAAATGGACCTGAGGTGTGAACAGCTTTAGTGGTGAACTGATGCTTAATGGAGTGCCAAGTGAGACGACGGATAAAAGGCAAGATTTCTAGCGATTTGGAGCACCTTTTTTTTTTTTTTTTGATGTGGACTGCGGCGAGATTGATCAGAGTGGAGTGGAATAGATTTTGACCATTCATGTCCCCAAAGGAGGGCAGCGACGAGGACCGCATATAAGTCCAGAGAGCGCAGAAGAATCGCGCGGCGGAGCAGATGAAGTTCTCCGGCCAAGCAGAAGCGACCAGAGGAAGGAGCGGCATCTGTGAATAGCTTAATATCAAAAGAGCTGGAAGCTGCGTTGGCGTAGAAGAAAAACCCGTTCGATTGCAGAGGAGGCACAGACAGAAATGGAGCTCTGACGTGCAGTATCAGTTGAGCATAACGAATGGTGGAGGGCTCGGACGAAAAAGCCAAGCGGAGGAGGCGGGAAATGAAAGAACGACCCTGGGTTCGATTTTGGGTTGTGAATAAAGTGGCCAAGGGGGGAAAGACGGTGCTAGGTACGGGCGGGGAGACTTGAAAGGAGGCGGAGTCCAGAAAGATCCCAAGAAACTCGAGAGATGTGGAGGGACCAACGGAGTTCTCCGACGGCGGGGCACGGAGGCGAGTGAAAGCGCTGGTCATGGCTTCAAGACCCATCGAGAGGGGCGAGGAAGGAGGACCGATGACGAAGTTACCCAGGAGGTGGAGCACGAACTGGGGCCCGTGTTAAGCAAATCCAGCAGAGCGCCTTAGCAAAGGAGTCGAAGCTTGGGGTTACTTTGCACCCGAAAGCAAGGTGAACTGAAAAACGGACTCTGAAAAGGCGCCAGGAGTCAGGATGGAGAGGGAGGATTTTGAAAGCCGAAACCACGTCAGCCTTAGACAGCCAGGCCCATCGCGGGATGGGGAGCTTCGTCCCGCAAACACACGTCAATGAAGTTCCAGATCCGGGGCGTCTTGGAATGTAGCAGGGTTCCAGTGTTGGAGATGAACCGCAGCGCGAGCTGAGAGGGGGCGGCGCTGTAGATGGAGAATGAAGGTCATGAAGCTCCAGCAAGGAGCTGAGCGGGTGCTGCAGCCCGGTGAGAAACGGCGAGAGAGGAGGCGGGGAGAGAATTGACGGAGTAAAGGAAGGAGAAAGGCTGGCTGGAAGGGACGGGTTGGAGAATAGTGTTGCCAACTGCTCAGTAAGGAAAGTAGCCATTGGCTGCAATTTGTGATTAAAACCCCTTAAATGTTAGAAATGTTAGAAATGAACTCTAACAAATGAACTACGTCTGTTGCTTTTATAAATAGGCAGAGACTTCTGAAAATAACTCCATTTTAACGTAAATTACATGATTAAGTTTTTTTTTTTTTTTTGACAGTCAGCGGCAGCTTTAGGTATGCGCAGTTCGTTGCAGCGTGTTTAAAGAGCGGTGTGAGTGTGTGGTCTGACTGAGACTGCGCTGTGAGTGTCGTGGGCGGGGCTCGCGGCAGCACCTGCTGCTCGCTGAGGAGAAACTGAAGAGCATGTGTGTTCATTTAAACTCTCAATAACAAACAAAAACTAAGTTGGCAAGTTGGCAACACTGTTGGAGAACAGCAGGAGGAACGCAGAAATGGAGAAGGAGGATGACTGAGAGAGGGGGTTGGAATGACTGAGGGGAAGAGGGAAACGAGAGAGACGAGAGAAACGAGGCGCTGAGGCGAAGTTGGTGCCGCGCCAGGGGTGCGAGAGCTGCAGCAGCGGCGAGGGGGTTTGGACGACTGAGGGAGGGGGAGTTGGACGACTGAGGGAGGGGGAGTTGGACGACAGAGGGAGGGGGAGTTGGACGACTGAGGGAGGGGGAGTTGGACGACTGAGGGGAAGAGAGACGAGGCGCTGAGGCGAAGTTGGTGTCGCGCCAGGGGCGCGAGAGCTGCAGCGGCGGCGAGTTGAGCGGGTGACGTCATCAGGCCGCGACGCCGGTGCGGCTCATGTGCGCTGTTCAGAGGTTCAGTGAAAAGTTCCGCTTTTGGAGCAGAACGGGGAAAGGGACGCCGCGGTCCTTCAAAAACCCGCTGCAGCTTAACAACAGTCCAATCGGACATGCGAGGAGGCTGGGACTTACTAGGACAGAAGGGCCCAGGGCCGGCGAGGCCGGCCGAGGAAGACGGGCGTCCGGAGCGGCGAGCCTGCGCAGGAGGAGTAGGGGAAGGGGGAGAAGAGCGGCGGGAGTGCCGAGATCCGGGGGTGCACTGGTGAGGACGACCGACCCGGGAGGAAGAATAAGCAGTAGCTGGAGTAGAACCAGGAGTAGCCGGAATGGAGATTACGGAATTCAGACGACGAGCCCGGCAAGGTGGAGCAGGAGTGGAGACAGGCTGGCTAGGAGGGAAGAGGTCCTCGTCGGAGGCGGCGAGTTAAAGGTCCATGACGGAGAACAAGCTAATGCTAGCAGGCGGGTGCGGCAGATTCGACTGATGCGAACTTTCGTCACGAGAGATAGTTAGTTAGGGGAGGTATTTATAGAACGGTTGATTGATACGGGGTGGAGTTAGAACGTAGAGTTCGGGCGTGGTCCTTCTCCCAAACTTTTGTTATTACATAACATCATTTTTCATGGTGTGATTTCTCTGTTACTGAGAGTAAATGGGAGCCTAACCAGCAATCAGAGAACCCTTAGGGCCTTTTAGGACTAAATATTTTTTGACACTTTAAATACATATAGCTTTCTGAAATATTTTGAGAGCAATTAAGATGGAACTAAACGCCCTGGCCAAAACAAAAAGGTCACCGCTCTAATATTTCGTTGGACCAGCTTTAGCTTTGAGTTTGACACGAATTCACTGTAGCATTGTTTCGATAAGCTTCTGCAGTGTCACAAGATTTATTTTAATCCAGTGTTGCATTAATTTTTACCAAGATCTCGCAGCATTGATGATGGTAGAGTCGGACAGCTGCACAAATCCTTCTCCATCCAGCACATCCCAAAGATTCTCAATGAGGTTAAGATCTGGACTCTGTGGTGAACTCTCTCTCAATCCATGTGTGAAAATAATGATCTCATGCTCCCTAAACCCTGAACTCTTTCACAATTCCAGCCCGTTAAATACTGATATTGTCATCTTGGAATATGGCCGTGTCATCAGGGAAGAAATATAAAATCCATTGATGGAATAACCTGGTCTATATTCAGTATATTCAGGTAGTCGGCTGGCCTCATTCTTTCAGTACATACTGTTGCTGAACCTAAACCTGCAGACCAACTGCAGCATCAACCCCTCATCATTTGCTTAGTTTAATCCAGGTGGTGTCTTTCTTTGGCCAGGAAGTGTATATACTAAGGCCCTGATTGCTTGTCATTGGTACAGAGCTAGATCTAGAGCTAAAGAGTGCATATTGGGCAGTTGTTCTTTATATTGTGTCAAACATTTCTGATGGATACTAATGCTCCAACATGACATGGAATAAAATCTTTTTACATTGACATTATAAGGTTTCTTCATTCTGTAAAATTGCAGTTTTGGAGATTAACAGTGGTGAACAATTGCCCCCTCATTTCCTACACACTGTCAGTAATTCACTGTGATATAACAATTGACAATAACACTGATTTACACCAAAGATCAAGGCATGCGGAAAGGAAAGCATGCAGAATCACCCTGAACATGACGAAAAAAACTGTCTTCAATGAGGAAATACTATGTTGAATCTTAATGTGAATAAAGATTCTTCCTGGAGGTGGAAAACCTGGAATTGTTAAGACTTGTTCCTGATGGTTAAAAGTGGAATTGTCACATTTACGAAATGTTCCACCCGACTAAAGGAACTCCAAACCAAAACATCATTATCATCTCATCACCACCCAGAGAAAGGGCATTTCCTGGTAGGTTTATCTATGGGTTCTGTGTAATTCAGTATGCACAGCCCACAATTCTCTAAAGCCCAGAGCAGAGTGTCCCAACAAACACCAACCAACCCAAACACCCGAACCATCGATGTCCTTCACAAATCACAGCTCTAGAATGTTCTCATTTCATGCTGTATAATATTCTATATACTCTTTGCTATTTTATAATAATTAATAAATAATTAATTAATAAAATTCACTGCTCTTGAGTATTTACCCCATTACAACCATTTTTACTAGATTTTAAGAGAGTATGTGTATTTTAGTTTTTTTCTGACATTCACACTGTTTTAGAATAGTATTCATTATTCTAGAATGGTATCCATAAATCACTGCTTCAGGACATCCTCATATTTCATGCTGTAGAACACTGTCTACATCCACATTGTTCTAGAATGTTTCCCCCATTCACAATGTTATTGGTGGTTTCCAAAAAGTACTGTCCTAGAATGGCTTTTAACATTGACACTGTTCTAAAATCACAGTTCTAGAAATTCACATTTTCTGAAATTCACATTTTTTATTGAATCTTCTCCACAAATTACTGTTTTTTTCCATGTCAACTGTTTTAAAATTATTTCTACATACATACTTAGAATCTGTGTTCTTTTGCAAATTACAGATCTAAAATGCTTTACACTATTCTATTCAATTATCCATCTTCACATTATTTAAAACTCATCCTTCCCTATTCACACTTGTCTTTAATGTTCTCCACAAACCACAGTTCAGAATGTTTTCCAAAATTCATCCTATCCTAGAATAATTCACCACATCCACAGTGTTCTTGAATGTTCTTCCCTTCTCATAATGTTTTATGATGTTCTCCACTCTAGAGTGTTTCTCCCATTTTAACTATTCTTGAATGGTCACCACAATCCATGCTAGTCTAGAATGTTCTGCCAAGCCCCAGTTCTAGAATGCCTTCCAACATCTACATTGCTCCAGACTCTATTTTAAACTATTTTAGAAAAGTCAGACAAAAGTCTGGTTTCCTCAAGCACACTGTATCAAAATGTTTTTTTTCACAATTCTCGAACAATTGTCCAACTCAACACTGTTCACAATGTTCTTGCACATTACAACAGTTATTTTCAACGTACACTGTTCTAGAATACTTTCTGCTGTTCTAATGGTTTTAAAATGGTCATCTTCATTTATATTTTTCTAGAATGTTCTTCCCCAAGCACAGTGTTGTAGAGTATTCTCCACAAATCCCCACTCTAGAGTGGCCTGCCTATTCCAGCTATTCTAGAATGGGCATCACCATCCATGCCGGTCTACATTGATCTCTCAATCCACGGTTCTAGAATGCTTTATTTTGTATATTGTTTTTATAACTATTCTGGAATAGTCTAAAAATAACTGCTATACAATGTTCTTTTCATGTCAACTATTCTAGAATGTTTTCACATGCACATTGTTCTAGACTCTAGACTTTTCCCCACTACCAATGTTCTAGAATGTTCTTCCTCATGCACATTATTCTAGACTGTTCTTCCCACTAACACTGTTCTATAATGTTCTCCCTTGTGCACAGTGTCTTCTAGAATGTGCTTCACCATACTGGTTCTAGAATGTTGTTCTCTAGGCACACTGTTGTAGAATGTTCCTCCCTATTCACACTTTTCTATTTTTTTGTCCACTCACACTGTCCTAGAATGTCCTTATTCATGCACACAGTTCTAGAATATTCTTTCCCACTTACACTGTTCTAGAATGATCTTATATATGCACGCTGTTCTAGAATGTTCTTTCCCACTTACACTGTTCTAGAATGTCCTTACATAAATAAAAATAATAAAACATAATAAATAATAATAATAATATTAATAAATGCCTCTCTGGCCAGATTTTGTATACATTGCTCGCCTGTCTCTCTGTCGCGCTCGGCATGACTAGTTTCCGCCCATTCTCGTTTTTCCTTGTAAAGGCGTTTTTTCACAGCCACGTCCCAATTCAACAGCCGGAGCAGCGGGACCGCGACCCTGACAACACGGGTTCGATCCCGCGTGAGGAGCGGTGTGTTTATTTTTATTTTTTTTCCTTACCGCGTCTGCACAGATCTGATTGACTGAAGAGACTGTTTGGTGATCTTACCCCACACGTGATTGGTCTGTGAGTTTACTGCGCCGCAATAAAGCATGTGTACAATTAAATCCTTCTCAGTAGGTTTGGGTCCACTCTGGAGAACGTTTGGGTCCGGACCCAGACCGCGGTCCGCCCATTAGTGACCTCTGCTCTAGAGCGTTCATCCACTTTCACACTGTTATAGAATGTTCTTCCTTGTGCACATATTTCTAGAATGGTCTTCCCACTCACACATAGTTTTATAAAGTTTTCTCAGATGTGGTTTGTTGGTTCTATTTCTAAACTTTTTTAAACAACAGCCTGCATTAGAAGAACACAATGATTGTTGGTTCCTGGTAGTGCGGTCATAGTCCCAGTTTTTACACAATGCTCTGTAACGCCTAAAAAAAGCATTGCTAAACTCGGCATCAGTTTAACATCTGGAACGCTTTATATTTCTTAACAGGTTACTCTACCTGTTCCCACCATTTACATCATACTTTTCACTCTCTTTATCTCTGTGAGATGAATTGATAGGGCTTGTGTTGCTCTGTGCGTGTGTAGGCATGCATAGATAGGGCTGTTGAAGTGTTCTTATTTCAGCTGCCCTGACTAGCTTTCAACTGCCACTGTTCCCCCTCCCAATGCGGCCTTTGTCTGTTTCCTTTTGTTTATGAGGCTCTTTATGTTTTCCTCTCTCCTTTTTTTCTTTCGTTTTCACTCAGCCTGAGCACTCCAACCAGCTCTACTTACATAAGGATTGAAAAGTTTGGAGTTAATTTTTTAAAGGTCAATTTAAATTTTCTCCCCACAGCACACAGTTCTACCAGTGCTGGGGTACAGAGGCTGCTAATGCAACATAATTTGAGTATCAACATCAACACGCTTAGAGGAGTACACTAACTTTTAATTATTTTGCTGCTGAATAATACTGTTAAATGGCTCATGCTTAATTTAACAGTAGTGAAAGAAGCACACTTCACAGTTCTAGAATGTTCTTTCCAAAATCACAGTTCTAGAACATTTGTAAAACTCACACTATACTAGAATAATGTAATAATTTTAATGTGACAGTTAGATGTAGGGTAAAGTGTAGGGTGCAGAGTGAGTTCATATGGGGTGGACATGTTTGTAGTGGTATCTTTTTAGTGAGATAGATGAAAAGAATTTATAGTGGACTATGGGCTGAACTCTTCTACTGGCTGTTTAGCAGTCTGATGGCCTGATGGAAGAAGCTGTCTCTGAATCTCTGAACCAGCTGGCTCTGGTCTTTATGCTTTTGTACACCCTACCTTTCGGGCAGCTGAGAGAACATGCAGTGGCTTAGGTGGATGGGGGTTTTAATGTTATGAGTGATTATTTCTCGGATGTGTTTACTTCTTTATAACTTGTACCTCTCTGAGATGCTCCAACACATATTTCCTGGCATCCACCTTAAGGCACAAAGTGTTTCTCTTTACTGGAACAGACAGGTTTAGACAATCACTAATCTCAGTAATTAATCAAACGATGACAGATGAAGTTCTCTTGGAGACAGGAAGATTTAAGCATCGGTTATTTTGGCACCTACAGTAAAAAGTGCTGGAGTATAGAGGATTCTGCCTGCCAAAAGCTTTGTGGTGTTAGTATCTTCATTGAATTCTTTTTTAAAGGGTGTAAATACACTGCGTGGTCAAAAGTATTGCGACACCTGCTCATTTATTGTTTCTTAAGAAACAATCGAGAGTTGGGAGATTGCTGGTTCAAATCCCAGTCATGCAGCTTGCCATCAGCTACCGGAGGCCTGAGAGAGCACAACTGGCCTTGCTCTCTCTGGGTGCTATCTTGTGAGTAAGGTTAAACACTGGCTAGTGTGCTCATGGCAAGGTAAAGTGAATTATGGGAGTTGGCTATTATATTTGGATATTATATTTATGATGATGTGCGTGAATTTCACATTCCTTGAACCACAGTGTAATGTGTGTACCAAAAATACATCATAGAAGGCATTATAACCCACAGTGGATAGTGCAGTAGATGGTAATAAAATTTTTGTCCATTGAAAATGAATGTATTTTAGTAGAATGTAAATATATTGAAGAAGAAGCTTAGTTGGACAAGTGGCGTGACATGTGCAGGTGTGATTGATCGTGTATAAACCAATAGGAAGTCGGAATGGTATATGTTTATCCTTCTTATCCAACCACAATCAGATGCACTCTATTTGAATGGAAAGATTCATCTGGATAGGGTTTTTTTTGAGCGATGAGAAGAAAATAAAATGGAATGAAAACAAGTTGAAATAAAATGGGAGTAATCAGGCTATTTTTAAAATAAAGGAGTAGAAAGTACAGATCATTTTGTGAAAATGAAAAAATTAGAAAGAAAAAAGTCGGATGAAAAATAATTACTCCAGTAAAGTATAGATAACCAAACTTTTTAATGAGTGAGAAAGGTAACAAAGTATTTGTACTTCATTACTGCATTACTTTACACATCCACATTTAATGCAGGAGACTCCAAATGCATATCCCGCAGATCTGTGCAGTGTTTTTTATGGGACTGGGTCAAAAGTCATGGGACACACTACTTGTTTCTGTTGCAAATCTAATTTGTTCTCAGAGAGTTTTCTTCAGCTCTCTGCAGCACGGAGATTCAGATTAACTTCAGATCTTTCCTTCACATGTGGCTTTGTACCATGCAGAGGGTTTTAGTGGTGAGTCATACGGGCAGCAGGCAGCCAATGTATGTGTGTGTGTGTGTGTGTGTGCGTGCATGTGTGTGTTTTCGTGTTCCCTCAGGAAGGGAGTGGAGGGTTTAGGATGAGTGTGAATACTCCCAGCCTGCTGCACTGCAAAACACTTTTTACATCCATATGTTTATTTAAAAAGCACTTAACTGTGTAAAACAGAACTGCAAGACTGCCAGCAAAATAAAAAGTGCACCATAACTGCAGTGTTGGTGAACTACACACTGGTGGCCACACTGGTTCAGCTTTCTCCAGTTGCATGACTTTCCCCAGCTGGCGGAATTCACTCTTCCTTACGGCCCAATTGGCTCAATTTGAAGCATTTCCTGGACCATATCGCAATCTTCTGCTGCTGCCATAACAACAGCCATTAATGGCTACGATGAAAGATCTTGGGAATCAAAGGCCTGAGAGCTTACCTTCCGCTTGATAAAGCAAGGCCTAACCTACACTGATGACGCAAAACATTATGACCACTAACAAATTACAGCAAACAGTGTTGATTACATTGTTACAGTGGTGCATGTGAAAGTCAGGGATGTACTGTATGTTAGTGCGGGGCGATATGACGATAAATATCGTGGGGGCGATAGAAAAGTGTCTATCGTTCTACTTACCTTCTATCGTCCCTATCGTTTCTACAGTAATTTCATCAATTATTCATTCAAATATATAAAGTAGGCTACGATAAAATGTATTGGCGTTTTCACTTTGCATAAACAAACAAAACAAACAAACCAAAAAATTACTACTGCACCTACCTCATCTGTTTTCATTTGATACATATATATTGCTGCACTGAAAGGTAGTAATTCTCATTTGTGAAGGTTTAATGTCACTTTGAAATAAAGTTTATTATTTTGTCATATTTTTCGAAGAATAACTGAAAACATACGTAAATGTGATATATCATGATATATATCGTTATCGGGATATAAAAAAGGCAATGCAGGAGGCATGTGAAGGCATGCAGGACACTCTATGAGGACCCAATCATTAAGGCTAGCTGACTAGAAAAGAGTATCTAAAAAGACCAGGCTTGCCAGTATTCTGACAAAAGCAAATTTGCTGCCAAACATGGTGTAGGGTGTTCTAATCATCAGTCGCAGACTGTTTTTATTTCTTTTCACGTATGAGTGCTAGATACAGTATAGGCTATAACATAAGTCAGTCAGGGTTTGAAAAAGAAGTAATTTTAACACTTGCCAAACTTCCCAATGAAAGACAAATTACAAACCATCGACAAAGGCTCATCAGTTCACAAGGTCGATGAAGGCAATCCTGTCTCGGCTGAACCTACACAGTATTGCTAGTCTGGCCACAGTGACCATTGTAATGTTTTATGATGGTCTCAGGAGGAATGTGTTACAAAACACACTACACTAGGGTCAAAGTGTCCCTGCTAACCTCTGTTCACTGTCAAATGTGACTACAACAAGATATGTGTTCAGTGTTCATTGAGAAGCTACTGATTCTTTTCATTTCCTAGTTTATTGGGCTTCCACTCACTGGTTACTTTATTAGAAACACCTACATTTGGCTTGCAATTACTGGACACTTAAAAAAAAAAAACATTAATTAATTCACTTCCAAATAATAGCCACTTAATTAGATTCACCCACTTGGGACACTATTAGAAAAACCTACCTTGAGTTTTCAATTACTGGCCACTTTATTAGAAACACATACAGTTCCTTGGGCTTCGACTCACTGGCCAATTTATTAGAAATGCCAAATTTGTGTGTCCACTCAATAGTGAATTTATTAGATACACCCACATTGGGATTCAAGTAACTGGCCACAATATTAGAAACATCTTCCTTTTCTTTCACTGGCCACTTTATTGGAAATACCTACTTTGGGCTTCTACTCACAAGCTCTTTTATTAGAAACACCTACCATGATATTTCATTTACTGGCCACTTTATTGGAAACACATACAGTACCTTGGGCTTCCACTCACTGGCCACTTTATTAGACCCATCTAACTTGTGTGTCAACACAATAGCCAATTTAGTGGAGCTACATATTTATAGCTAAGTTTTGGGAGTTTATTCATGCCCTCACTCCTCCCACTTCCTTCCCTATTTAAATCGTCACTTCCTCTCTACCTGCTTGTTGAACAACCTCGCACCCACCTCCTCCCCATCTTCCTCCTTCTTTAATTTTATTCTCTTCTCATGTTTCTCTTCGTGTGAGGGGGGCTTCGGCTTCACTCTTTACAGCGAAGCTGCCCCGAACTCCACCCCAAATACTCTGAGTTCGCTCCCCCTCTTTTATTCTTCTCTGCCCAGTCAAGGGCGTGGGTCAATACTAGCAAATTAGAATTTAAACCCATCTTGGCATTCCACTACTGGCCACATTATTGGAAACATATACCTTGAGTTTTTATTCACTGGCCATTTATTAAATTTTTTTAGTTCACTGGATTCACTCTACATCCATGAAAAAGTCACTTATGGCTGCAGATGAAAACGTGTAAGGAATGAGTAACTGATTTCCTACTAAGCATGAATAAACACAGGAGACACCAGAGCCTTTATACGCAGTGTCTGGTACAGTCAGTGCACAGGAATGGAGAAACCCTAATAGCCCTTCCCCTTTACATTCACTCAGAAATGATAAAAAAAAACAAAGCAATTTTTCAGCTCCTGCACCTGTCTGAGTAAACCCTCTTTGCCGGACCCCACCTTTCAAACCTGACAAAAAACAGGTTTCCAGGCAACCAACAAAAAAAATCTTTTCAAAGCTGGCAAAACTACAAAGCCTTTCATTTCACAACAAGGCGTGGCCGAGACAAGTTTCAGTCGAGATGTGGGGAAGCGTCGGGAGCGAAGCACAGCTCACCACAGTTAGCTTGGCAGGGTAGTCCAAACAGGACGCTTTAGGTCACACTCATGGAAACTCTTACCATGCTGAGGTTTTTCTAAACCATGGCGTCTCTAACATGCAGGCCTTTGGAAACACAGCTGGAATTCTCTTAACTTTCAAGTCAAGCTGCAGAAAAGCAAAGGAGATCTAATTTGCCAGCATAGTCTGTTAGTCAGTTAGCTGCCTGAACAACACTGAGTGAATGCAGCTACCCCAACCACCCAGCCTGAACTTTTACTTTACATTACATTTGGCAGACGCTTTTATCCAAAGTGACAAACAATAAGGATGGTAGGTAATAGAAGAAATAGAAGTTTAAGGTAAAAATTTTTTTTTTTTAGACATTTAAACTTAAGGATGCCAAAGGTAAATAGTGGGATAGAGGCGGAAAGGAGGGGGAGCAGGAAATAAGGTTAAAAGTAGTTAGTTTCTTAGAGGTATTAGGAGAGAAAGTGCTCTTTGAAGAGCTCAGTCTGCAAGAGTTTATTAAAGATAGCGAGGAATGCTCCTTAGCTGGTAGTGGAAGGTAGTTTGTTCCACCATTGGGGAACTATGTATGAGAACAGTCTGGATTTGCTTTGTGTGAATCTTTGGTAAAGCTAGGCGACGTTTATTGGAGGAGCGCAGCGGCCAGGAAAGAACATAGACCTTCAGGAATGAGTGCAGGTAGGAGGGAGCTGCTCTGTCATCACCTTGTAGGCGATTGTACGGGCTTTGAATTTAAACAGCAGAACAGTTACATTTTTCTGATGTTATACAGCGCAAAGCAGCAGGATTGAGCAAATGAGGCCACATGGTGCGTGAAGGAGAGCTGGTCATCAAACATAGCCAGGTTCCTTACTAACACATCATACCCAGACAAGCTCAGTAACATTATTCATTATTATTCAGATTTTCCCTACTTAAAGCAGGCAGCCTTAATAACTGGTAGATTTTTTCCGATCACAACCAGTTTTATCAACTGAGAAACTGCAGTGCAGCTAATGACACTATAAAAATGGAGATATCAGAATAGCAAATCATCCTTTGTCATCGATAAACCGAAGAAACAGAGAATTAGAACTAAAGAGAGCTGACAAGAAAAAAGAGACTGCAATACAATCCTGGAAAAAAACAACAGATTTATCTGATTTGAAAGGAGACTAAACCTCAATTGAGTTGATGTGAAGATGTATGATGCTAAATACAGGGCAATCCTGAAAGAAAACCTGCTGGAGGCTACTGAACACCTGAGATTGGGAAGGAGAGTCACCTTCCAGCAAGACAATGAACCAGAGCTACAATGGAAGTGTTTAGAAAAAAGAATATTCAGGTGTTAGAATGGCCTAGTCAAAGTCCTGAGCTAAATCCCATTGAGCTTCTGGGGCAAGACGGGAAAATTGCTGTTTACAGACAGTCCAAGCTCTCCATCCAACCTGGCTGAGCTTAAGCTATTTTGCAAAAAAAGAATGGCCAAAAAATTCAGTCTGTAGATGTGCAAAACTGGTAGAGACAAACCCCAAAAGACGTGCAGCTGTAATTACAGGGAATGGTGGCTCTACTAAGCATTAATATAGGGAAACTAAGTGAATACTTATGCAAATACAAGTTTTCCTACATTTTTTTATTGAATTTTGAAAATCATGTAACATTTTCGTTCCACTTTACAATTATGTGCTTCTTAGTGTTGATCTATCACTTAGATTCTCAATACACTACAAAATACTGTGTTTATGCTGGGGTTTGTATTGTTTATATTGTTGTATTTGTATTTTTACAGTAATTAGTCTGAGTGAGTGTTGGACTGGGTAAATCCTGCTCCGGTGTTTATGCTGGAGCTGAGGCCCGGCCCCAGGAAGGCGGAGATTGGGAGCTCCAGGGTGGGAGTCGGTTCAGCAGCGAAGACTCTGGTTCAGCGCTGGAGGTTAGTAGTATAGGCTGAGAGTGGCTGGGAGTGATTTTACTGGACCTTTTTTTTTTAACCCCACCCTCACAGATGCGGACATTGCTTTCCGACCAACTCTACTGGAGTCCTACCGAACTGTCTACAGCTTTACCTTCACCATAATATCGACTAAACTGGATTAATACAGCGACAGAACCGCGCCGAGACCTCCTGTCAGACCAGACCCACCAAAGTGAGTACCAGCAGCAGCAGCTCAGCTGTACTTAATGTAACGTTACTATACTTTAAAGCAGTGCTAAAGTTATTTTACATTATTTATATATATGAATGGCTGAAATAACAAAAGAGATGCAGAGAATAAAAAAGTATAGAGTTCAGAAATCAATATTTGGTCGAAAAACCCTGTTTTTTAATCACAGTTTTCATGCGTCTTGGCATGTTCTCCTCCACCAGTCTTACACACTGCTTTTGGATAACTGTATGCCACACCTGGTGCAAAAATTCAAGCAGTTTAGCTTGGTTTGATGGCATGTGATCATCCATCTGCTTCTTGATTATATTTAATAGGTTTTCAATTTAGTAAAATCAAAGAAACTCATAATTTTTAAGCGGTCTCTTATTTTTATAAGAGAGCTTATATATATATAGCAAGTGTTATTTTAAAGTCGGTTCATAAATATAACCATTTTGCATGTTTATAAATTATATTACATAAATAATCATTTTTAAGTAGTTTATGATTGTGCCATTGTCTCAAATCACATGCATATTTAGTAGTTTAAGTTTTATATATATATATATATATATATATATATATATATATATATATATATATATATATATATATATATAATACAAATAATAATTAAATAAAAAGTCCTAGCTCTTATAATTGTTCATGTTATACATTATCACATATTTATTTTTTATTTATTTTTAAATACACAATTACTGTAATTTAATGTATTTACAGTGGAGAGGGTTGCTCTGAGACATGATCCTATTCATATTCTTCTCAGTTATCTAAAAAATAAATAGCTAGATCAAATATCCATTCTGTATCTGTATTTGCATACTTTAGTTCCCTTTAATTTTAGTTCTCTTTAAACATAATTACCATATAAAGCAGCTATATGTATGTGTCCAATCAGACAATGCTTTGACTTTTATGGTTATATTCCTGCATTTTATTTATCTAATGTACTGTACTATACTGTCATTTTCCTTCATAACTCATTATTAATGGTTGTTTTCAGATAGAACACTTCATTGTATTTGTGGCTTTGAAAGATATTTATTGTGTAAAGATGAGTAAAAGCTTCACTAGTATGTAAAAAAGTGCTTAACAGGTTTGACCACAGTAACAGATATTAGCCCAAAGGCCACAGTGTAAACTTACAAAGGCAAACACAACTCCACCATGTGGTTATTATTATTACTTTGCATTACTGCCATTGCCCATTGTGGTCAGCTTTGGGAAAGGCCCAATTTAAGGCTTTTATTTTCAGTGAAATATAAGAAATGTAAGCTCATGGGAATACTTTTGTTTATTACTGTATAATAATAGATCTAGTGCACTCAGGAAAGCTATTTAAGCTGCAGTACTCCAGAAAAGGGACTGAGAATCACAGACCTTAAGAAAAATAAATGTCCTATGAGAAGATCTAGACTGATCTGAAAACAGTATTATTGTTGTTCTACAGAATGTGCTAAATTATTAAACCTTAAATATAAGGCATATTCCACCAAATCTGTGCCATTTATGGTTCTAGGAAATTACATGTATAAATGTGCACACAAATTAACTATAAATATATTTTATTATTAAGCATAGTGTCTTTTACATCGAACTAATTGCAAAAGTAAGATATGTAGTTAAAACATTAATAAAAACTTCCACTTTCTAACTATAAACTTTACCATTAAATATAATTATGATTTTATTTTTTTAATATAAATCCATAATATTTAAGTTAAAATACACATTTTAGTTGTCTCCCTGGGTTTCACTCAGTCCTGATACCGTAAAACTTCATTCAACAAGTCACATTTACAACAGGAAGTGACATCAGTTGGTTCTTCTTCTTTATTCTTAGATCTTATTTGTTTATTTTTAAAATACACATTTTGGAATAATCACTAGAATATGCTCAGTGTCCTCATGCTATTAGCATAGCCACCAATTAGCTATTTCTTTGCTAATTCTATGCTAAAAACTCCTGTTACTCTTACTGAGTGAGTTCCAGTAACAGGAGTGAGTTCCAGTAACAGGAATGAGTAGAGTGCCTTGGTTTATTGGTTTATTAATGTGATTTTTTGTCATGAACATCAATTATTTAAACATGCAGTCATCCATTTCTTTAACATAAAGCCTTTTTTTGAGAGAAAATCAAAGGAATTCGTGAATGTTATTTTAAACATGCTTAATTATCATTTGCAAGTAAGTTCAGAAACATGTTAGTGATCCATATTTACCCTCCACACTACCACCAGGAATGTAAATAACACTTCATCAGTGAATCCACCTCAATTTAACTAAATAAACACAAACAAATACATAACACATACAGTAAAATATTTAGTTACCCATCCCATGATATTAATTTAAAGTCATATCACCCAGCTCTAGTAGGCTATAAACATACATACATTATTTGCTTAATTATCTTGATGCAAAACACCATAAATACAGCAATATCACAATAAATATATTATATAATATTTTTTTTATATGTAAAATAAAAAAAACAAAAATTATGCTCTAAAACATTACTTTTTTTTGCTATTTAAGTGAAAATGCAGCAGTAGTAATATCTTTAAAAGCAATAATTAAATAATATCCCATACTAAATTCAGTGGGTTTTATGCGCTATGTAATAATATGTACAAGTAGTTCAGTATTCTTAAGCACTGATGATATTCTTAATATGTATTTTGTCAATATTATAATAAAATGAAATGAAATATGAAATATCATGATGTCGCCCACCTCTAACCATAATTAATTACTATCCTAATTTTTTTTAGCAAATATAAATCACACCGAATATCTTTACATATAATTAATAGTCTGATAGTTTCAAAAGTATCCAAAATCAAAAGTTCAAAAAAGTTCTTCAACAAGACTTCAACGTTCAGATCTATTTTACAGTTGTAATTATTATAATTCATGTTTTGTTGTTTGTGGGAGTGTTGCCATTGTTCGACTTGTTGCATATTTTCATACGTACTTCCCTTTGTTTCTTTTTTCAGGTTTCTGTGGTGACAGCCACCATTGGAAATAGGAAGCAGAGTGTTGAGTGAGAAACAATTGACTGCAACTAAAAAGATAAGAGAAAAGTAGTGTAAGAGAGCTGGAGTAGAACTAAGACTGACTTAAACCATGGACTGGAAGACGTTCCAGGCCCTGCTCAGTGGGGTGAACAAATATTCCACTGCTTTTGGGCGAATATGGCTGTCTGTGGTCTTCGTGTTCCGGGTGATGGTGTACGTTGTGGCGGCAGAACGAGTGTGGGGCGACGAGCAGAAGGACTTCGACTGCAACACCAAGCAGCCAGGCTGCCCCAACGTCTGCTATGACCACTTCTTCCCCATCTCGCACATCCGTCTGTGGGCACTTCAGCTCATCTTCGTCACGTGCCCCTCACTGCTGGTGGTGATGCACGTCAAGTACAGAGAAGAGCGTGAGCGGAAGTACCAACAGAAGCACGGCGCTGATGCCAAGCTCTACGACAACACGGGCAAGAAGCACGGCGGCCTGTGGTGGACGTACCTGCTCAGCCTCTTCGTCAAGGCAGGTATCGAGGTGGCCTTTCTCTACATCCTCCACCGCATCTACGACAGCTTCCACCTGCCTCGGCTGGTCAAGTGCGAAATCAAGCCCTGCCCGAATGTGGTCGACTGCTACATCGGCAGACCAATGGAAAAGAAAGTCTTCACCTACTTCATGGTCGGCGCCTCGGCCATCTGCATCGTGCTCAGCGTCTGCGAGATCATCTATCTCATCTCCAAGCGGATCACCAGTTGCGCCAAGAAGATGAAGAGCCACCGCAAGCACATGGCTATGTACCAACACCAGTACCGGGACCACGACAGCAACTGCACCCTGCCCATGCACGAACTGGACCGCAGGTCAGAGTACAAGACCATGATGAAGTCCGAGCTCCAGCCTGAACCTTGCAAACCAATGATGAGGGCTTCTGCTCCCAACCTGTCTTTGGCCTAGTATGGAGATATGCTCTGTAGACTGAGATGGAGATGGACTCCAAGCTGAGCATTGAAGAAGACCAAGATGCATTGGTTCAAGCCAATGATTTGATCTTGGTGTCATGTACTTGCGCTTCAGAAGCTTGTTATGTGGTTATATAGCGTGGAATACTTGAACAGTGTTTATACTGAATACTGAAACCACTATTGAGGCATCTGTTAGGTATCACCATGAAAAGACTTAAAAAAAATCATATGTTTTTTTACAGGAATGCAAGAGGAATGTTTTTGTGTACATGTGTCCGTACATGCAGTTACTTTAAACTTAATCTGCTATTAAGAACAAAAAGTGCCTTAAAAGCATATTGTTGCCAAGGATGCTCAGGATCTCTGAAGGGAGATGCAGTGCTAACTCATCCACTGATAAGATTTAATTACTTTTACTACACTAGAATTATGATAGGTTGTTAAGACTGTGGCCCTGCTGCCTATTAAAGCTTTCTGCTCCTACCTTGACCATATCCAACCAAGAAGAAAACCTCAAAGACATGGACAACACCATGCAGAACCTTTAAAAAGGGCTTAACCTTTACAAGTCAGGGCCTTGAACTTGGAGCAAAGCCTTACAACCCAAGGTTCCTATCTAGCTATACACGGTTCCGAGTGTTCCCTGCTTGGAAGCATCTGATTTAAATTTTCAAAGCTAGGAAACTGATTGTCTTTAACATACTTCAACATCATTGTATCATTGTTAGGATGTGATGATTAACCAATGTTTTTTCCATTATTGGAACTTGACTTTAACTTCACTAGTTTAGAAGACTAATTGTTATTTCTTGCCCAAAGAAAAACTTCATCAAACACTGCCAGTCCATCAAGTCTAACCCCAAACAGACTAGGGGCCATCTCTCGCACCCTGCTTAAGGCGTGTCACAATGGTCATTGCTATCTTACAACCTGCTGACAGATTTTTTTTACGCCTTGTGTCTGCATTGTTAAAATAGCAAAGGCGCTTGTGAAAATATCTACGCTGATGGGCGTAGTGGTCTGGAAATTAGGTGTGTTCAGGTACATTTCTGGTGTGTTGCTATCTTGGTCACGGAAAAAACAGGTGTGCCACTGACTGAAAATAATGAGCAGTTCAGTTTTCTTAGCTAAAAAAAAGCGTTGGAAGTGTCCAGGTAGCTGCACCGTTAAAATAGTAACACCGACACACCTGGCTCTTAAAGGTGATGGTCAGTGACATGCTGATTATTTTTTTTTATTATTATTCTTTACACCCAAAACACACCCATGATTAATTAGAAAAAAATTAATACATGCCTTTTATGCATTTTAAGCCACACAAGGCATACTTTTCCTGTCGTTACGATAGCGAAGACACACTTACACCCTAAATCAATCTGCTCAGTGCATAGCTGATGGCTTGCCTAGTCAAGTCAAGTCAAGTCATTATCAACCGCTTTATCCATTAAGGGTCGCGGGGGGTGCTGGAGCCTATCGGGCAGAAGGCAGGATACACCCTGGACAGGCTGCCAATCCATCGCAGGGCAGACAGACACAGACAGACAAACAGACACATGCACTCACACACTCACACCTATGGGGCAATTTGTATCTGACATCCAATCAACGTGCCATCTTTGGACAGTGGGAGGAAACCGGAGCACCCGGAGGAAACCCACGCAGACACGGGGAGAACGTGCAAGCTCCACACAGAAAGACCAGGGTCGCCCCAGCCGGGAATCGAACCCAGGCCGTCTTGCTGTGAGGCGGAAGTGCTACCCACTGCGCCACCGTGCCGCCCTATGGCTTGCCTATAGATCGCTAAAACAGGGCTTTAGGTTGTCTTAATCACTATGCCTAATGTTCCCTTTTTAGGGAGTGGTGCTGGCTAGTCATGGTTACTTAGCATTAGCGTAGGCACTCGGGACACACCTTAAAAAGTTGCATAATCAGTTCAACGAGAGACAGAGAGACACAGAGATAGAGACAAATGAAGAAGAACGAGAAAAACTGCGAGAATAGAGAGAGAGAGGACTGAGTCATGGAAACTGGTCTACATAGCTGTAGTAAGTTTCCTGGAGAGTTCTGCTTTTTGTACAGTACCAATCAAAAGTTTAGACACACCTGATCATACGTTTTTAGTGCTTCCAGAGACACCCTGTTTCGTGCTTTGTTAAAGTTCATTAATGAAAACTGACGTAAAAATCAGTATATTATAAGCAATCATTTTATTTGAATTAAACAATCAAGCTCCAAGGATCTCACACATATTTTATTATGAGTGTGTGATAATGTGTGTCAACATTATCAGATTCATTTAGGCCTACTACCATCAATTTTGATTATAGTTTTTTTTATAGTTCATTTTTTTTTATTGTCTATGTCTGCACTAGTGTTTTTAAAAATTGTATAATCATGAAATTTGCCTTGAAGGCATAGAAAAGTCATGAAAATATGGAAAAATGGAAATGTATTGGTTTAAAAAAATGTATGAACCCTACTATTTTGACAGGTGAAGTGGGTCTGTGTCATTGTATATTAATTTATTAATTTTAATGGTTTTACTTTACTTACAAATACAAAATATCCTCAAATCTGAAGAAAACCCCATGAGAACATGGGGTTTTCTGATCTTTTGACAGGTACTGTACAAAGCTTGTTTAGGTCAGTGAAGAGGAATGACACTCTGAGGAGAAGCGTTTAGTATATTAAATATTAATCTTAGATAGTCAGGAGCTTTAAAAGGTGGATCAAGGTGAATCTGAGACGTCGTTTTGTAAGAGAGGAGTCGAATAAACCGGCACAAAGCAGTCGTCTTATCTGAGCAGAACTGCCTGGAGGTTTTTGAATTCCACACCAGTAGAGACTTGCATTTGGAACACAGCCATTAATGTTTCAAGCCGTTAGAAACACTGGTACTGTCAATGCTTTACAGATGGTGGCGTGCATTCAGCGCCCTGCACACCACTAGCAAGAGCAGACGTATTCCAGGTTCTTTTCAGAAGTCTGTGTGAGGTTTATGTGAGAGGTAATGTTTGCGTTTCTTTGTGGTTTGTGAAAAGGGGCGACCAAGCCCTGAGCCAGTGCAGTGTTGAATAAAATGAGCGACGTGGAACGTAGGAGTTTATTTAGACACTGAAGGCTGAACTGAGCTTTTTAGTCATAGAGAAGAATGAGTGGAAAGAGAAGAAAAGCTGCCTGGACTTAATTACAGAACAAGACACTGTGGCCACATCAAGGCCTTTTTTTACTTTCATGGATATGTATATTTTTCTATAAATAAAGTGTGTATAAAAAGACATCAAAATCTGTGTTTTGATTTATTACCTCAACATAGACAAAAAAAAACTACAGTTGTGATGTTTTTTTTTTATCTTGTCTACATTCAGATCACTTAAGGACTTATATATATAGTAGACAAATGCAACTTAAATTAGAACAATATTTTTTCTAATATACCAACATTGATTTCCTCACTGACAAAATTATTTAACCCCTTACAGATTACCACTCTCAAGAGCAGAAGTTTAAATCAGGTGCTTTTTTAATCAGGCATTGAAAACACCTGTAGAAGTGAACAGAACCATAACCAGCAACAATTAAGCTTTAGATTTAAAAGACTTAGATACTCGGCTCCTTTTAGACAGTTAATTGGGTCTTTACAATATGGTGAAGTCCAGGGATTGGTCAAAGAAGTCTAAAGTGGAGGTAATTACTCCTCATAAGGAAGAATATGGATATAAAAAGCCATATATAGCAAGACATTAAATATTTCAATAGACACAATTGGGAGCATAATTCGCAAGTTTAAAGCTAAAGAAAGGCACACAGGAAACCTGGATATCTGGGCATGGCAGAAAGAAACGTGAAACGAAAAATGGATTTAATCACAACTGTATATCTGCTATATCCTTGAGAGAGACACTGATCAAAACCATAAATACAAAATATTGCTAAAAGTGTTCACTCACTCATCCAAATAATTAAATTCAAGTGTACCAATCACTTCAATGGCAGGAACTTCTAATGCTTAAGCATATGAGGCCTGCAGTTCTTTGGATGTTATTGTGGGTTCTTTTGTGACCTCTTGGATGAGTCGTCACTGTGCTCTTGGGGTAATTTTGGTAGGCAGGTCACTTCTGGGAAAGTTCCATTTTTCGCCATTTGTGGATAATGGCTCTCACTATGGTTTGCTGGAGTCCCAAACCTTTAGAAATGTCTTTCTAAACTTTTTCAGACTGATAGATCTCAATTACCTTCTTTCTCTTTTGTTCTTGAATTTATTTGGATATTGGCATGATCTACTTTAGTTTTTGATTTTTTTTTTGGTCTTCTTCGCTTTCTCAGGCAGGTCCTGTTTAAGTGTTTGAGAACTGGTATGGCAGTAATCAGGCCTGGGTGTGGTTAGAGACATTGAAGTCAGGGGTGATAAACTTTTTCACACAGGGCCATGTTGGTTTGTAATAAAATCCTTCATTTACAAAATTGCATTTTGTGTTTACTTGTGTCGTCTTTCACTAATATTTAAATTAGTTCGATGATCTGAAACATTTAAGAGTGACAAACATGCAAACCCATTTTTCACACCGCTGTAAAAGAGTAGAAAATATATATATGAAATAATAACGCCTACATGTAACTGGATTGTTGAACTTAACATGACTTGGTTGCTGCTCAGTTGGAAAAGGTACATTTTTTGCATACCAGATTTTTTGCGTGACTTGCATTGCCATGTCACAATGACACAGCCGAGAGAGGAAGAACAGGCACAACCTCATTACAACAGAGCCTTGTTCTCATTGAGTAAAGATGAACAATCGTTAACAAACAAAATGTATTGAATAATCCAAAACTGTAAAAAAAAAATGCAGTTAACTTTTGGGGCATGTAAATTCCTGAAAAGGTCTGAAGTGTCATTTAGGAGTTTCAGATAAATGCAACAGTGATCAAAATATTACAAGGTGAACCTTTGCCTCATATCAACATATTATGATAGATTTTACAGCCAACATTGTATATTCTTTATGACCCTCAAAGTGGAAAATAATCACAGAGATTGTGCAATCCTGCAGACTAACTTGATTGCAGTTTAGATCAGGTAATCAGTAATCTGCACAAGGATACAGGTTTTAAAGGAGCCGCCCTTTTCTGCTTAAAGGTTGTACATAAACCTAATTCACATGTTAATTAACTTTACTGCTGGAAGAAAGCATGGGCCAATGAACTCTAAATCCAGCAGTCCATTTGGTCCACTTTTCTTATTAAACACACCCGATTTAAGCTGGTTTCCTGCCCTTTGTTTGACCCCCCAAAGAGTGGGTTAAACCCCCAAAACCTTACCTTCAAAACATCCGTTTTATCCTCTAAGGCCTGGGCTTGCAAAACCTCAAATTCATACTCCAAACTCTCTAAGGCTTGGGTTAGACCTACCAAGGACTTTACCATCAAAATATCAAAAAATAATATGGGTTTGATCATCCAAGGCTTAGCAAGCCAGATCTTCAAAACTTTCATGTTCCCCTCTGAAGCCACCAAAGTTTGGGTTTGGATCTCCAAGGACTGGGTTAGACCTATCACTGCCTGAGTTTTTCCCTCTAAGGCCTATAAAACCTCAAGTTCATACTCCAAACTCTCTAAGGCTTGGAATAGACCTACCAAGGACTTTAACATCAAAATATCAATTTTATCTTCCAAAGTCTAGGTTTGATCATCCAAAGCTTACCAAGCCAGGTTTTCAAAACCTCCATTTTCCTCCTTCAAAGCCACCAAAGTTTGGGTTCGGATCTCCAAGGACCGATTAGACCTATCAATGCCTGGGTTTGTCAAATTGTCAAATAAAACTGCTTAAAACTGAGCATAACTTTTACATAATTAACGATGCAATCGTTCAAAGGGCGTTGTTTAGAGAAAGTTGCTTGATGCCATTCAGGTTTGTCCCACAGCTTTCTCTCACCTTTGCCATTTGAAATATGCTTACAGAGGCAATGGTGAAAGGAGGCCACAAGACTGTCACTAACGAATGACTGAAATGGCAACAATTTGTGACATTTTTAACTGCAGATGTATTGTGACATCTGAACACCTACCCAAGGTTTAATGCCATCCCATTTCATACACACAAGGAAACTGACAGGTTAAATCTCTGAGACAACTTTTTGTATCCTTCCCCTGAACAACTATGTTGAACAATCTTTGTTTTTAGATCATTTGAGAGTTGTTTTGATGAGCCCATGATGCCATTCTTCAGAGGAAATTCAAATAGAAGACCAACTTGCAATTGGCCACTTTAAATACCTTTTCTCGTGATTGGATACACCTGGCTATTAAGTTCAATGAGGTTACCAAACCAATTTTGTGCTTCAGTAAGTCAGTAAAAAGTAGTAATGATAAGGGTGCCCATACTTTTGCACCGGTCAAATTTTGGGTTAATGCATATTGCACATTTTCTGTTAGTACAATAAACCTCATTTCAATCCTGAAATATTACTGTGTCCATCAGTTATTAGATATATCAAACTGAAATGGCTGTTGCAAACACCCAAATATTTAGAACTAAAAATGATTAAGATTAACTTTTTCATATGACTGTACATTGCCCTCTGGGAGAAAAGTATTTCCCAAAAAGGATATTGTCCCATAAAAGGATGTAACATCCTTAATTAACAAATACCTGACTGTTGTCCCTTCCTAAAAAGAGCTGATGTCTTTACGCAAGTTGATGCATGATAAGAATGGTGCTGTTTCCGTGTCGTGTTCCTGCGGTCTCTTTTACACTGTTCTTTTCTGAATGAAGAAATCTCATTCATTCACTCAGTCACCATTACCTTACAGAACCATTGTTCTCAGTGACAGACTGGGCATACCAAAGAAAGGTGGAACAAACTGAACACATTTTCCATTATTCAATTTATGACCTTTTCTTTGTCTAATTATTATGTTTTAATATTTCATTTTGCCACCACCTATTTTACTAACTGCGTATGTGAAGAAGGTGACTGAAGGTTTACTGAAACTATAAATATATTAGTAACACAAAGAACAGTACATACGACATTAATAAACATTGTTAAATGTTTAAATAATGCCTCAGCTAATTATTAATTGACACTAATTAAGGCATACATTTTAATGCTTTAGAATTTAAATAATAATGAACTAAGAAAATAGTTTACAAATTTTGTGATTAATAATTTCCTAACTAGTGCCAATGAATTAGTTCAGCTACACAGACGTAAGTACTGTTAATTAATGTTTCCTTATTGTGGCCTCTACCGCACTCTACCTCTCTCTGCCTCACTCTAACTCACTCTACCACTCTCTATCTTACTTTACCTTGCTTGACCTCCCTCTGCCTCAATCTACCTTAATCTACCTCACTGTGCCTCACTTTCTTACTCTTTGCCTTGCCCTTCCTTGCCTTCCATGTATCTTACTCACTTCGAGTCTACCTCACTATACCTCACCTGCCTTCTCTCTGACTAGCTCTATCTTTCTTTATCTCATTCTTCCTTTACACTACCTCGCTCTATCTCCCTTTTCCCTGCTGTAAATCACTCTGCCTCTTTCTACCCAACTCTGTCTCTACCTCGCTCTACCTCCCTTTACCCTGCTGCAAATCACTCTGCCTCTTTCTACTTTACTCTGCCTCACTGTACCTCACAACTCTTTCTTCGTTTTACCTTTCTCTGTCTCACTCTCTTACTCTTATCATGCTCTGTCTTACTCTGCTTAACTCTTACATCACTCTGCCTCACTCTACCTTGCCCTACCTCGCTCCCCCTCACTCTACCTTACTCTACCATGCTATATTTCGCTCTGCCTCACTCTACCTTGCTCTACCTCCCTCTGCCTCCCTCTCTTACTCTATCATGCCATATCTTACTCTGCCTCACCCTACTTCGCTCTACTTCACTCTACCTTGCCCTACCTCCCTCTGCCTCCCTCTCTTACTCTATCATGCCATATCTTACTCTGCCTCACCCTACTTCGCTCTACTTCACTCTACCTTACTCTTCCTTCGCTCTACCCTGCTCTGCCTCACGCTCTTATTCTACCATGCTATATCTCACTCTCAGAAACTCTAATTTCCTTGTTAGCAATTTTCAGTTTGCTCGTATTTCCTTTTTCCTTGTGTTTGTTATTTTTAGACTTTTTTTAGACTTATGAAATTATTTTTCCTTTATTTCCTTTATTGCTGATAATATAACTTAGTACCAGCCATACTGAAGTTATGTAAATCCTAATGAGCAATGTAAACTGACAGTTCGAGTAAGGAACTATTAGTTCTTACCCATCTGGCGGAACCCGGAACCCTGCACTAGTCACACTGGTCTTTAATCATTTCATCATTGGGTAAGAGCTACAACCCTCCTTCCCAATCATAGACGGCTAAATCTGAACAATTGTCTGAATGCGATAATCAGATGAGAATCAGTTCTACTGAAGGAAGTGAAAAAAATGGGTATGCCAAAGTTATTCCATTCTCAAGACACACCCAGTATAATAATGTTTTATGTATGAGCAGAATTTTACATCTCATTTAAATTCAACAACAATCAAGAATAAAAAAAAAAAATGTATATATTTTTTTCTTAGCTATTTTTGCCTTTTAGCTTAGGGTGACCAAACGTCTGTATTTCCTGGGAAATGTCCGTATTTCACGTCCTGTCCCGGGTTTTTTTTTTTTTTCAGAAAGTGAGGAAATGTCCTGTTTTTTAAATTGCCTTCATTGGACCAGAGAGCAGTAGACAGTGTTTTATGTCAGCGTGAACTACTAATTATAATAACATGGAAGGGTAAGGTCAAGTTACAAAGAAGACATTACATAACATAATTCATTTCCTTTTTCAACTTTTATTGCGTCATAAAATAGCGGATGAATAATTCATAAGTCAATCAGATTTTATTAAAAATATATATATCAATTTAAAATAACGCCAAACATTTATTTACATTTATTCTTAAATAATCACTATATTTTCCATTATTAACAGAACATTATAAATAAAAAATCAATTAAAATTTCAAATTTTCTCCCAATTTTACAAGGAAATGCATTACCAGTGCAAGGCTTGCTATTAGTACTGTAATCAACACTGACTCTTTCAGGACACGAGTCTGAAGAAAAAAGAAAAGAAAGAACGAATGAATGACAGAAAACACAGCACACTATTTGAGCAGTGAAAATAGCCCCAATCAAAAGTCTGGAATCACTGTTTAAAAAAAAAATCAGGTTCTTCAAGGCTTTGCATAAACCCTAAAAGATTTATGTGACTGGTGTTAAACTGAATGAGAAATCTGATTAACACCAAGAATTATGGTATACACATATTATATTCACATACAATTCTGGAAAAAAATGAAAGACCACTTAAAAATTATGAGTTTCTTTGAATTTACCAAACTAAAAACCTCTGGAATATAATCAAAAGAAAGATGGATGATAAGAAGCCATCAAACCAAGCTGAACTGCTTGAATTTTTGCACCAGGAGTGGCATAATGTTATCTAAAAGCAGTGTGTAAGACTGGTGGAGGAAAACATGTCAAGATGCATGAAAACTGTTTATGAATATGAACTTGTTTTCTTTGCATTATTTGAGGTCTGAAAGCTCTGCATCTTTTTTGTTATTTCAGCCATTTATTATTTTCTGCAAATAAATGATCTAAATGACAATATTTTTATTTGGAATTTGGGAGAAATCATGTCTGTAATTTATAGAATAAAACAACAATGTTCAGTGTACTCAAACATTTATCTATAAATAGCAAAAACAGAGAAACTGATTTAGAAACTAAAGTGGTCTCTTCATTTTTTTCCAGAGCTGTAAATACAGGATAAATTATCCTTGAATCATACAAAAGTGGTGATCCCATCTCAGTAAAAATATGATTTGGACCAAAATTAATAATAAAGAAAAATAAAGAACTTAATCAGTAACAAAACAGCATTAATCTCTAAAACATGCTTGTGTGTCTATATTATTTTGGATGTATTTAAAACAAACAAAAACAAAAGTTAATCTTGTTTGTGATTTCAAGCGTATGAACAGTAATGTTTAATTTTATTAATTTCCAAATAAGAAATCTTTAAGTGTTTAAAAAGGAAAGTTTCCATGGACAGTTATTCCAATGAATTCTGTATTCTCTCTCTCTCTCTCTCTTTGTTTTTTTTACTTAAGAGTCACTGATGGGGTTTCAATCTCGCCTGAACAGTACCCAACATTCTCAGCAACATTACAAAGCCACTTAAACCTCAAGTGATGTGATGCAGAGCGCTAAAATCACTTGGTAGAGAGCGAATGTGCACGCTGTGTGAAAGCGTTCTCGGCAGTGATGTATTTGTTTTGGTTGTATCTTGGCGATGTGGAGCACGTGGCTCTATTTCTGTAGGCTCCGATTCCTCAAAACTCATTAAATCAGTTTAGAAAGTGCTTCTGGATGAGAGGATGACACGCCGGCCTGGGGATGTGGAGGATTCACAGAAAGGCTTGACCATTTAGGGATTTTAAACAACACAGCTAGCACTCCACTGCATACCACTGAGTTATAGGGTACCATGGAAGATGATCTGATTCACTGAAGCTGGGTAAACTTGGGGTAAGAAGGCTGCTAAACATATAAATATGATTATTAAGAGAATCATTCCCCAGAATTAAAGAGGAAAAATGCATGTAAGAGTTGTTAAGGGTAATTTAAAAGTAAGATGAGCTTATAGGTTTTAATATTACACAAAATATTATACATAAATGAGAAAAAAATGACTGCTAGATATTCTATATGGCCAAATGTACCAAGCCATCTCCTTATATATAGTTTCATAAAAAAAAAATTTAAAAAATATTAACAAGAGTTTACCTATAGCCTGCTGCTAACCACGGCTAGCACTTCTGAAGAAGCATTAGCGTTAGCCACTAACCACACTAAGCACTAGCTTTTTTCGCTGTTCAAAGGAAAGTATTATCAGCCTGCAGCCTGTGTGTTAACCATGTTAAAACAAGCTATGTGGGACGAACCGCTAGCTAATATAGCCCTGTCTTACCAGAACACATTAGCCGCTAACCGTGTCTAGCGCTAACAGTTAGCTGCTAAGGCTTATGCTGCTGCACCTAGCCTTAGAGGACAACTGAAAATCTAAGGTTACTGTAATGGAAGCACTTTACTCACTCAAACAAACAGTTTTCAGGAGAGAAATCTGTGTATATTAACATCCAGCACTCGTTTGACCTGACGTTGTTTTAAGAATTACAGTTTTGTTTACTTAGCTCAGCTTTACAGGTCTTTGGGGTTACTAAGCAGTGGCTATGCCGTTCCTTGTACTGGCTATGCTGTTACTAAGTGGTCTCAATATAATTTCTAGTGGTAGCCAAGACGTTGCTTACGTGGTTGCTGTGCTATCCCAGGTGGCTTCTAGATGGTTTAATGAAGTGCAGGTAAAGACTGATGTCAGACAGTAATTTCTATGACCTAGATATTAGTGTTTTACTCTGCTGTTAGAGCTCACTGTTCTGATTGGATAAAAGGTAAATATACTCATAATGGTGTCATTTGTATGGAGTTTTCCTAAAACTTGATTTAAACATTACAATTTTTATTATTGCAATATATTGTGATATGCTTAATTGTAACCTCTGTATTTGGATGTACATCATATTGCCAAAACACTGTTCATGCCAATGCACAACCCTACTGCTAACTGTGCAATTTAGGGTGGCTGAGGTTAAGGATTGGCTTATATGATTTTTACACTAAAATTATTTATAAAAAATTACTTGTTTGATATATATATAATATAAATGAGTTGATTTATCCATACATCCAACGGGCCAAATGTCTTTGGGCTGAATTATGATATAATGGTCACTGAATGTTTAGGTGTTTTATTGGGTTACGCGTAGTACTGCAAATGCAAATGTCGTGCTAAGGATTGTGGATCTTATTAACGCCTATTTTATGTTGGTTTACTAGTTTTTTTTTCTTCAAGTTTTCAAGCCGATCTCTGCTCTGATTGCTGCTTTTAAATCAGAGATCACTTGCCGTGTTGTGTGAACTGCTAAAATACACTCACCAAGCTGAATCAAAGAAGCCAGGCAAAGATCTAGCAGGTTTAATATCTAGACCAGTCAGTGACTGTGAGACAAGGGCAGTGACTACAAACAGTAAATAGGATCATGTAGAGAGAGGGAAGCATGGCATCAATAGTTTCTGTGTGCGTTTAGTTCCTGAGTGTTCACATCACAAAATGTGTTATTGAAGCACAGCCCGATGAGTCTGAGTTAAAAATCGTGTAACTAGTGACCTCGTGTTGACAAATACTTCACAACCAGCAATACAGTGTGAACAGAACAAGGACCTGACTACTCAAAGTTGTGTAGTGTGAACCAGGGATAACTGGGTCATCCATCCCATCAACCAAACCCCTCTCACATCTGGGTTACATTGATTTTGAGATGCTTCTGTAGCTGACAGGCCCTGCTCCACATGTGCTGTGGGTGTTGTTTGAACCTTCCAGCTCCAAAGCTCAATATTTAACTTTCCAAGAAGCACTCGGGAGATTAGTCGGGAGGCTAAAATTGGCATGCGAGCCGTTTAGCCGGCGTGAAAACAAGGCACTAGAATAAAGGGGTTTCGATGCTTGCTTCTGTATCTTCACGAGAAACTCTCAGGCTCTTGTACACACGGGGCTTGTCAAGGCTGGGCGATTAAGACGAGAAACAGTCGTCATACACTCCGTCCTGACAAACAAACAGAGATGAAGAGTGTGTGTGTGTCTGTGTGTATATATAATTACAGGCTAATTCATCAGAAGGGCCTCCAGTGCCACTGTGCATTTAGGCTCCCATCCAAAAGCAAACAGTGGACCAGCTAATTCATACGTTCTTCCTGACTTCCTTCCATTATGAGAGGAGAAGGAAAGTCAGGAAAATCGTTCCACAGCCTTCAGAACAAAGCACACAGTGCTGCATCCGTGCCTTAGCAGTGTCTCAGAAGGCCCATCAGCCATGTCTGGGCTTCCTTTGCCATAAAGCAAAGAGACAGAGAGCGAGAGAAACGCACATGCCCATAGGAAACCAACAGGAGACATAGTGAGAAAGAAAGAGAGTCAAACACAAACACACCCAATTTGTATTGCAAATCACAGTTTACAGGCGGCTTGTGCGACTTTGGAACTCGTCCGTCTGTTGAGGGAACGGCAGATATACGAGCCGGCATCCATCAGCTTGTGTAGATCCACTCCCTGCCACACACAGACACACACAAACACAGTTTAGCTCCCAGGCCTAAATAAAAAGATATGCAATGGAAAATCTCTGATAGTGTAGTTTAGTTTAAAACAGGCTTTGCTTCTGTTTAACAAGAGCTTATTTCAAACTGGCAAGACAAAGTAAATGCCAACTAATTAATTACATTAAAGGGCACACTCTCAAGTAAAATTAACATCATGCAAAAGTAATCAACATGTCTTGTTCCCAAAAACCAAAAAGAAGGTTTTGGGATGAATACTGCAATATAGGGCTGCGCAAAAAAAACATGACATTGCATTATTGTTATTGTTTTGCAATATAAACTGCATACCCAAAAAAAAAAAAAAGTCGGCACCTGAATGTAAGTAAGTAAATGATGTGGGGTTGATGCTGCCGTTGATCTGCAGGTTTAGGTTCAGCAACAGTATGTGCTGAACGAATGAGGTCAGCTGACTACCTGAATATACTGAATATAGACCAGGTTATTCCATCAATGGATTTTTTCTTCCCTGATGGCACGGCCATATTCCAAGATGACAATGTCAGGATTCATGGGGCTGGAATTGTGAAAGAGTGATTCAGGGAGCATGAGATCATCATTTTCACACATGGATTGAGAGAGTTCACCACAGAGTCCAGATCTTAACCTCATTGAGAATATTTGGGATGTGCTGGATGGAGAAGTGCTGCTTTGTGCAGTGGTCAGACTCTACCATCATCAATGCTGCTGCAAGATCTTGGTGAAAAATTAACCCAGCAACACTGGATTAAAATAAATCTTGTGACATTGCAGAAGCTTAGTGAAACCGAAGCTTTGATGTGTGTGCTGCAATCAAAGCTAAAGGCGGTGCAGTGAAATATTTTTTTTTTTGGCAAGGCAGTGTATATATAGATATTAAAAAGAAAATACAGGACTTAAAAAAAAAAAAAAAAACGTATTTCACCAGAGGTCAATGATCCAACACGTCATGATATGAATGATTAAACAAGGAAGTGGTCATAATGTTATGTTTGATCATTGTATTATGGAAATGCAACCTGAAATTTAAAAATAAATTAATTAATGAAAAAAAATAAAAATTAAATTAAAAACAGCACCCAGTTTAAGTCCCAAAACACTTGGCAATAAACAGTAAACAAAACAGCCACAACTTTCCAGCAACTCGACTGGCGTCTGGAAAGAATTTCTATTAATCAACATTAACTACGGGAGGAGCTGCCAAAAACAGTTTCCATTTAAGACCTGCTTTTACGCCATTGTGTTTTAAATGGAAATTTCTGCCTTGAATTCTGAGGTTTGTTATGAAATGTGCCACCAAAGGGTCTCCAGAAATGTTCGGTGACTGGAACAAGATGTCTGAAGAGTTTATAATGAAAAAATAAAAAATAATAATGTTTTGGCCTGAATGGGTTTTACAGCATGAATTTCCATAAAGTCTGCAGATTCTTAAATAGCAATAGACAGAATACAGCAGGGGTATTTAATTAGAATTCAGTTTGGTCCAGTTAGAGAAAATTTCATCAGGCTAATGTCCGGACCGTCGTCAATGTTAACTTGTGTAACAATTCAGTATTTTATTCTGTTTACTGAATAAGCCTATAGTAGTTCTGTCAGTGTTTTATCAACAACTGAAAGACCAAACAAATTACACATACTAGTATATTTCAACAATATTTATTGTTTTAAACAGGCCTGTCACAATAATTACATTATCAACCTATCATAAAATAAATGGAAACACCCTCAATAATTTAACATATCGAGTCTAATAATGTGAATCTGTACGTTCACTTTGTTTCAAAATGCAACATTTATTCTATTTGATTTTATTTATATTAGATTTAGGCCTGCCTGTCATAATAATAATTACATAAATGATAAATCGAACAATATATGGAGACATGTTTGCTGAACTTGGCCAAAATATCAACTTTTTTATTAACAGTAATACATTAATATTATTACTGTATCAGACTTTATTAGGTTGTGGGTAAAACTGATGGGGAAAGTTGCCAATTCTTTTTGTCCTCTGGGGGCTGCCTTAGTTTTAAGGCAGGGTTGTTTTTGGGAGTAAAGAGAGCGCGCCTGCGAGTGAGGGAGTTTTTTTCTTGCTGAGGAGTTCTGATCAGTAGTTTATCGGTTTGGGTCCGGATTGGATAACGTCTGGATTCGGATCGGGACCGCGGTCCTCCTATTAGTGACCCCTGGTATACAGTATGTGTAAATAATGAAGTATATGATATGATAGTTGCAATACTTCCTGGTTTAATGTAATAGAATATTTGACACCATTTTTTTGCTCTGATATGGTTTAAAGAAAACATAAAAAATAAAAAGAAATGGTGTGCTTACAGTGTGAATGCCTAGTCCGTGGAGCATGTACACAACGTCCTCTGTAGCCACATTGCCAGAAGCCCCCTGGGCATATGGGCATCCACCTAATCCAGACACTGAGGAATCCACAACACTCACGCCGTTCTAAAAACACCAGACATTTACAGAAATATTACACATACAGGCATAAAAAACTTAGCAGGATTTAATACGTGGCCTTTCCTAGAGACATCTCTTTCAGCACATATTTTATATATTTTATTTTATCAGAACCTTATATTTTATTGGTCCCTTAGGACTACTCCCATTTTAACTCTTGGCCCTGCAATTTATCCCTACTCCTCCCTTCTTGTTGGGATAGAGGGGCAGAGTGTCCCAATTCTTGTTGGGATAGAGAGGTAAGGTGTTCTGATTCTTGTTGTAAAGGGGGTACATTGAATCTTATGTTTGGAAACATTAAATTTAAATTAAAAGTTAGGGTTTCCAAAAGGTACGGCTCTTTAATGCCACAGTCATCCTTGGCTGGGAGTCTGGAACTGGATCTGAACTGATTTTGATCCAATTCAACTTAGTTAGTGCAGCAAAAACTGTAGCAAAATCCCCCAGGGCTTTAACAAGTACTGACCTGCAGAGCTACCAGGATGTTAGCAAGTGCCTGTCCATAGGTATCGTGGCAGTGCACAGCTAGGGCTTGCACAGGCACCTCTTTCTTCACCGCCTCCAGCATCTCGATCATGCCTCCTGGAGTACCAACGCCAATGGTGTCGCCCAGGGAAATCTCATAGCAACCCATAGAGTAGAGCCGCTTAGCAACTTCCGCAACTTTAGCTGCAGATACCTTCCCTTCATATGGGCAGCCAAGTACGCAAGACACATATCTGTATAGTGAAAGGAGAAACAAGGAACAAACAAGAAGCTTTGTCATACCATGTTCTAAACAACATTAATTCATCTGCTCCTGATATAAATTCTTGGAAATAAAAGCTAAAATGTTGATCTTTTGTCTCACATTCATCTTTTAAATGTCAAACCCAATTTTTTTCAGTCTACAGCTGAAAGAAAATTGAATTGGTCTTACTGTTACACTACTTTTTGATGGTTATTTATCCATTTAGTTTATAGAATATTAATAGTCGTGTCAATTGATTAAGAAATTAATCACACTGTTGTAGTACATACTTTTTTCCGTAAACCGTGTGAATTATAGGAGGATATCGGGGTCATATTGATAACATTATTAGTTCCCATAAAAAAATAACACCTTAAAGTTTCCAGACTAATCTCAAACATTAACACGTCAACAACGCTAAATTATACACCATAGGCATTTCTACCTACAGTAGAATATGACCTTTTCAAAACCTAATTAACACTTTGATGACTATGTCTTTGGGAACTCTGATATTACATATATTGATACTGGCTGTAATGACAAAATCATGCTGTGTATTTGTATCAACAAGTTAAAGAATAAATTCTATTAACATTAGACTTGATTAAAAAACAGTCAGTTATGTTTCTGTGTTTAGCCACAACTAATACAGTAGCAGTATGGTGTTGTAATTCAATCCTACCCTCTCACAGGTATTCCATCCTGTTTGGCTGCTGTCATCACTTCCTCAAAGCGCTGTAGACTCTCCTCCACTGAGCAGTTAATGTTCTTCTTACTGAAGAGCTCAGAGGCAGCTCCGAATATTGCAACCTCCTTTGCTCCGGCATTTACCTGAAAGAGAGAGAGATACACAACATCACTGAAAAGCTCAGCATGCTTAGAGGAGCATACTCACCATTCATGACCACACTGAGTTGCCAGAGAATGGGAAAAGCAACCTACCATATTTTTCACCCTATAAGGCGCACTTAAAATCCTTCTAATTTTCCCAAAAATCGACAGTGCGTCTTATAATCTGGTGCATCTCATGTATGAATTTTACCAGTCAGGTATTAAGGAGCAGTAAAGCCACTCCACTGAAGTGCAGCATTTTACAGGAGTTTTAGTTTAGTTCTCCAACAGCATTAGCTCGTTCTCCATTCAAAGGTGAGTATATCTGACTGTAGTCCGCGTGTTCACCATGTTAAAACAAGCTATGTGGGACAAATCACTAGCTAATATCACTCTGGCTTACTAGAACACTTAGGGCTCCACAATGTATCGCTATCGGGCTGCATTAGCTGCATGCTGCTGCACCCAGCCTTAGTGAAAATCTGGAAATCTTTGCTTGTGAAAAAGTGAAGCACCTTATTCACCCAAATAAACAGTTTTAAAGAGAGAAATCTGTATTGATTAGCATCCAATGCACGCTTGACTCTTAAAAGAAGATGTTTTTTCTTTAAGAATTACTTTTTTTTTTTTTTTTACTTAACTTAGCTTTACTTAACCCCCACCCAGCTGCGAGACCTGCTGAATTAGAAAGAAAACATGGCCACACCCATGTTCCTTACTAGTTTCACATAATGTTCCTTATGTATAAAAAATGGACCAGAAAATAGACGTTTATTGATAGTGCACCTCATAATCTGGTGCGCCTTATAGCACAAAAAATACGGTACCTACTCAGAGAGCCAGGTGAGTTATCCTCTTTCAGACTAACTGTTATAGATGGTCATGCCATCATTGCATTGATTTAAAATATACACTTTAGGGGGGGAAAAAAAGGCACTGGAACAGTTGCTTATTTTTTTTCTTTTAAAATAAAAAGTATTAAAAAGAGTTTATCCTGTTTTTGTTGGAGTGACCGTCCCTACTTTCCAGAAAATGCTTTCTACTTAATTTTGGAGCATTGCTGAAGAAGTCTAATTGCATTTAGGGACAACACAAGAATATGTGTTGTCTGGATGTTGGACGATTAGCATCTTAGCCCATCCCCAAATCCACAACTCATCACAGAATTAATCCAGAAAGCACAGTCCCACAGCTCCAAAGCTCAAGGCTGGGGGCTTTTTTTAACCCCTCTATTGCTCATATCTAGCATTAGAGAGGGTGCTGACAGGTTCATGTGATTGATCTTATTGATGTTATTTGCAGTACTTCTTCACAGGTACTAGACAAGTAGTGTGCATTTGCACAAATGTGTCAGCAATATCAGCAAAAATTCCCAGGCAGTGCCTGCAGTACTCACAGCTGCTCTGTAGCCCTTCAGGTTGGGGGTCAGTACTGGGTAATTAACTCCGTTCTTCCTGTGAATTCCACGCATCACCTCCTCCTGATCTGCCATCTGTTAATCAAATAAACACATAAGTGCATTTAGATGATTTGCTGCGATCCACAATGCCGTGCAAAAAAATATGGAATTGACAATTAAATGAATAATGTTTATTTACAAGACTGGTACAGAGAGTCCAACTTTTAAAAGTGGCACTAAAGGAAAAAGGGACAACAAGTGTCTCACCTGAGGGACCCATTTAGGTGACACAAAACTAGTGGCCTCAACGACAGGAAGCCCCGCCTCCGACAGCATGTCAATTAGACGGATCTTCACCTCAGCAGGGACAAGAGTCTAGAAGCAAGATAAGCAAAGAGCAAGGAAATAAAGACTGATGTTCATCACTGTTGCTCATGGGTGCATAATACGTCTAGTAGTCATATACTCCGATATGGCAAAAGTCATGGGAAAGTCAAATCATCAGAGGGAGACCTGTCAGTTTTTGGAGATTCTTCAAGTCAACTTCTTTTTTAAAAATAAAACAGTCAAAAATGCACAATGATAAGATGAAATAAAATAACCCTTTATTAATCCTACAGCTGGAACATGTAGTGTTACAGCAGCTCACAGGACAGAACAGAAGTGTCAGAAAATATACAAACAATACATAAATCTATACATACAAAAAAATAATAAAAAATCTACGATTAGAGTACGCATTGGTTCCCCAGTATGTAAAGTATCAGTCAAAAGTGTGAACACACCTCAAAGTCATCAAACTATGAAGAAAAAACATGTAATAATTTTGTAAACAAAAAAGTGGTCAACAGCACTGATGCCGCTTGCCCGAGGTGTGGCTCTGATCTGGCTGACTTATTGCATATGTTTTGGTCATGCAGAAAACTTGATAAGTTCTGGTCAAATATGTTTTTTACTCTTTTAATCGTGTTAAACTACAAATTAGATCCAGATCCTCTGTGGCCAATTTTTTTGTAAGCCTGAGGTCATCCCTGCATGTGCTGCCTGTTGGGCTGGAAGTCAGTTGCCCCACCTTCATTCTCGTTATGGCTAAAAGACATTATCTTTTTTCTCTGTATGGAAAAGATTAAGTGACGGCAAAATTTTTGGGATGTTTGCTTAGCTAACAATTGAGAGGGTTGAGGGGGAGAAGGGTTCATTATTTTATTGTTATCTATTTTTAGTATAATTATTTATTCATTTCTTGTGTGTTATTTTTACTTTTTAATTGTCTGAAATTAATTTACCCATTATTTTGTGTTTTACCAATTTTCCGTATGTTGTATATTACTTTGCTAAATATGAAAATAGATGACGTCAGTAAGCATTTTGACTGTATGCTGGTCTGCTTTTTCCTTGATGTTGAGTCATAAATAAAAATCACTTTGCACATCTTGGCTGGATTTTCTCAATCAGCTTTCCGAGGTCATCTGGAATTTAGGCTTTCAGTTAAAAGCTGTGCTGAACCTGTCAAAGGTTACTGCAATTACTTGCATTTCCTGCCTTTTAATGTGTTTGAGAGCATCAGTTGTGTTTTTGAGAGGTAGAGTTGGTATACAGTGAATAGCCATATTTGAGTAATGTTCTAATCCATATTATTGAAAGAAATATTAGAATTGTCCATATAAACAGACAAGTGACTCTGGCAGAAATCACATCCACATTGAATACAACAGACCACAACCACACACACATCCAACAGGTCAGTGCAGCATTCATTAGCTTCTATGGGACATTGCAAAAGTCTTAGATCATCATGACATACGATACTGACTCCTATTATCTTATAACTTACAGTATAAAATGCAGTTCATAGGGGGGTCGTCAATTAAGATGTATGGGGTAAATCTTTGTGACGAATGGGATGACAATGTTTAAAAGGTAAAACAGGTAATATTTTACCTTCTCATTCTGTAGTCCATCTCTGGGTCCCACTTCAACAATCTTCACCTTTTCTGGGAGAGGTTTTGTTGGAGACAAGCTGATCTATTAAAACACACATACGGTATTTTAGACACCACACACAGCATTTCTCTTTTAGTTCACAAGATGGTGCACTTTCTTTCTGGTGACATCCAAACTTTTATCAGTGGATAGTTTATTAGGAAGAGTGTAATTTATAGGTTAACATTTACACCTTGACAGTTTACTATTTAATGGGAGGCTTTTAATAGTTATCTTCAGTTCCTAAGGTGATAAAACATTGGCTGCACTACAACATTTTACTACAGTTCTACTGTTAATAACATAAATTAAAACATTTTACAAAGCTAAAGTTGGCTTTGATTTACCCATTTTACCTAAAATTGGTTATATTTAGATCTACAGTATCTAGTGTCCTAGATCTGGCCAATATTGTAAAAAGGTTATATCACAATATTTAAATACATTTTTTTATGATACACGATTATTTATCACAATGTTTTGACATGCAGACAAAATGCATCACCAATAAAAGCTGTGTCAGACTGCTATTTAAACACTTTCATATATAATACAGTGATTCTGGATGCACATAACCCAATTAAACAGGATTTTTACCCTCCTTGTTAGGACTGTCACGATAACAATTTAAGAAATTATAGCGACAACCGATATTATTGTCATTTTAAGACGATTAAATGCCACTGACATAGCAATAATAGAAAAGCATGACAAAGCAATTATACCTTTTGAGACAACAACATTTAAATTTTTAATCATAGTTTGGGAAATACATACTTTTTTCTTCTACTGCAGTCAACAGTGTGTATGAAGTCGTAGTTATTGAAGCATTAGTCATTAAGTCATTTATCATGCTTTAGCAAAAATATACGTTAAATTATATTGTTGATATAATAAGAAAATGTATCACAATATGATAAAATAGTCATATTGCCCACATTTTATTATAATTTACATTGTTAAATATTTTATCCACTGCCTATTCTTTCCCTTTTCATAGTTCTGTTCTGTTTGAGGTGGACTTAATTTTGAAAGCCCTTTATACAGCTCTGGAAAAAATAAGAGAGGTAGATTAATGATCACAAGCCATAAAAACAAGCTGAACTGCTTGAATTTTTGCACCAGTGGCACAAAGTTATCCAAAAGCAGCGTATAAGACTAGTGGAGGGAGAACATGCAAAGATGCATGAAAACTGTAATTAAAAAACAGGTTTATTCCACTGAATATTGATTTCTGAACCTATTTTCTTTGTATTATTTGAGGTCTGAAAGCTTCTTTATTTGCATCTTTTTGCAAATAAATGTTCTAAATGACAATATTTTAGTTTGGAATTTTGGAGTAATGTTATCCTTAATTTACAGAATAAAACTATGTTCAAACTATACTCAATACTTTACTATAAACAATACTCAAACATACATCTATAAATAGCAAAATCAGGGAAACTGATTCAGAAACTGAAGTGGTCTCTTAATTTTTCCCAGAGCTGTATATATCTATACATAAATATATGTATGCAAGAGGAGATAAACAGACAGACAGACAGGTTCCAAATTACCAGACTGAATCATAGGTTTAATTATTTATTAGTTCTTGAGAGTTAACAGTCGTATTTACTTTATTTTCTGGTTGCTATGCAGCCGCCGAAATGAATCGTGGGTATTGTAGTTTTAAGTGTTCCGTCTAAATAGAGTTAAAATCGCTTATTGTTTTTTTACACCATTAAGTTACTGAGAAGGGCGCAATTTCTGAAATAATATATCCTCCTAAATTATTCACATTGTGTCTGTGCTAATTAACACGTGTAAATAAAACATATATCTATCACTCCACAGCTCTAATCTACAGCTCCTCCATAGTAAAGCAGTGGGTCTGGTAGTCAGTGTTCTGGTAACGCTACAGTTCTAGTGCTGTTCTGGTGGAGTTCTGGTGATGTTTTGGGGGTGTTCTGGTGAACGGCTGAGGAGAACAAACTCACGGCTCGGACGGCAGCGCTGGAGCTGAAGGACAGAGACCTCTGGACCGCAGCTGGTCCAAGAGAACCGGGGACAAACCTCATCAGCACGGCCGCCATGTCCTCCTCTACTGTTTACTCTACAGAGAGAGAGATACCGCAGAGCCACCTGCTGGTGAGGAGCGACATTCTGCACCTTCAGTTTTCCCACAGCTTCTTCAGCTCCTTCATGGCATTCAGCTCCCCCTAGCTCCTTCATAGCATTTAGCTCCCCCTAGCTCCTTCATAGCATTTAGCTCCTCCTAGCTCCTTCATGGCATTCAGCAACTCCTAGCTCCTTCATGGCATTCAGCTTTTCTAACTCCTTCATGGCATTCAGCTCCCCCTAGCTCCTTCATGGCATTCAGCTCCCCCTAGCTCCTTCATGGCATTCAGCTACTCCTAGCTCCTTCATGGCATTCAGCTCCCCCTAGCTCCTTCATGGCATTCAGCTCCCCCTAGCTCCTTCATGGCATTCAGCTCCCCCTAGCTCCTTCATGGCATTCAGCAACTCCTAGCTCCTTCATGGCATTCAGCTTTTCTAACTCCTTCATGGCATTCAGCTCCCCCTAGCTCCTTCATGGCATTCAGCTCCCCCTAGCTCCTTCATGGCATTCAGCTACTCCTAGCTCCTTCATGGCATTCAGCTACTCCTAGCTCCTTCATGGCATTCAGCTCCCCCTAGCTCCTTCATGGCATTCAGCTCCCCCTAGCTCCTTCATGGCATTTAGCTCCCCCTAGCTCCTTCATGGCATTTAGCTCCCCCTAGCTCCTTCATAGCATTTAGCTCCCCCTAGCTCCTTCATGGCATTCAGCTCCCCCTAGCTCCTTCATAGCATTTAGCTCCCCCTAGCTCCTTCATGGCATTCAGCTCCCCAACTCCTACAGCTCCTCCAGCCCCCTAGCTCCTTCTGAGGCTGGTAATGTTAACCAGAGTTACCAGTCTCAGAAATTTCAAGTTAAGGGCACCCAAAATAAGAGCACCTACATGCTTTACAGTGTATTTTGGTTTAATATATGATTCCTTATATGTTCTTTAATAGTCTGGATAACTTCAGAAAGTAGTTACAATTTAGGACTTTTAAAAATGTGCATGTGTATCAGAAGTGATGGATTGGGTTGATCTGCTGGTCAGTTGGTTCTGCAGCACTACACAGCTCTGGATTGATGGTTCTGATTAGAATACTGACTGGGTCCTCCGGTTTCAGATCTAACTCTACATCAGTGTGAACTCAGATCCTACTGGTTTCCTGGTTTAATAAAACTGAACGGTAGCATATGACTGACACGTCAGAGCACAGTGAAACCGGCGTTTTTAGTTCACTATTCAGGAAGACTTTTACACTGTAACCTGTTCAGCCTTTCACAATACAAGTCTTTTTATAAACTGGAGAGCAAAATATTAGCATACTTTATTATATGTAATTACTACAGTATATATTACTGTTTGTATTTGCTATTTTTATCTATATTTTAAAATCTATTTATTTTTATTTATTTATTTAATTTTATGATTTGATCAACTTTCTTATATATCCTTTCTTGAGACATTCCAAGGAGTAACAAACATAAAGAAAATACATCTGTAAATACATTCAGACAGTCTACTTGTATTAAGATGGAATTAGTAGTTTATTTAATAGTTTTTAATTATTTCTCTAATCATCCTCTATATATTGTTTGTGTATTTCCTGCACTTCTCTTCTATCCATTGCACTGCTAAAACATTACAAATTTTCCTTCTGTGGGATTATAAGAGAGAAGTATATTGTTTTATCTTTATTGTATTTTGTCAATACACCATATCTACCTCCTCCCTATATTTGTGCAAACCAGCAAATGCTCTTTTTTGTTGTTCCAATAAAGTAGTATACATATATATATATATATATATATATATAACAGTAGTATGTTATATTTATAGTAAAACAAACAAATGAAAAAAAAAAAACAATACAAAAAACAGTCTATCTTTTCTGTGCTCTTGACCATAATTACAGATTTATGCGAAGATTAACAATATGAATGGCAAAACATTATCAAAACAACACTGTACTGGCAGTGTACATTCAGAATAAGATTATTACCACAGTCACACATAAACTGTGTGACCAGTGGATGCCACTGTAATTTTTTTTTATTGCAAATCATTAATTCGTACATTATAAAGAACAACTGCCTTTAAAAAATATAGAGTTAGGCTCTTCTCTAATGAAATAAAAAATAGAAATAGGCGTATCTCTGATGAAATAAAAAATAAATATAGCCTTTTATTTGATCAAATAAAAAATAGAGATAGACTTTTCTTTAATCAAATAAAAATTGAGATAGGCGCTTCTATAGTTAAAATTAAATAAAGAAAATAGAGAAAATAGCTTATCTCTAATGAAATGAAAAATAGAAATAGGCTTAACTTAAAACTAAAACTAACTAACTAAAAAATAAAGATAGCCTTTTCTTTGATCGAGAACAAAAATAGAGATAGGATTTTCTTTAGTCAAATACAATTAGAGATTAGAGATTAAAAAATAAAAATAGGCTTTTCTTTAATCAAATAAAAATATAGATAGGCTTTTCTTTAATTGAATAAAATATATTGATTTGCTCTTCTCCAGTTCAATAAAGTAAAATGGGCTCTGTTCTCTATGAGACTTTTATTTTGAAGGACTGAAGTGGAGGTATTGAGAGATGTTGACTGTGTTGAAGGAACTTCACAGATCTCCACGTCTCTGTGAGAGGAGGAAGAGAGAATGAATAAAGTGATTCAGGAGCTCAGCTCTTCCTCTCTCTCTCCTCCTCCTCACAGATCAGCCCGGCTTCTCCCTGTCCGGATCCTCCTCTCTGAAGTTCTGTGAGTGATCTTCTCTCCTGTTGTACTAATGATTGTAGCTGAGTGGAGCAGAGTTCCTGCAGGTTCTCTGTCTGTGCTGTCAGATTTACTCTCTGTCTGAACTCTTCTTATATTCAGTTCCTTACATTGTATTTCCTCTTAATTCATGTTTTATGTGTTTATTGTGGTTTACTTGTGTTGGGTCAGCTGATGTCCTTCTTCTCTGTTTCTCGCTGCTCTTATTACTGTTACAAATTTTTATTTTAGACTAGAAATAGAAGATTTAAGAATCTAACAAACTTCAGATCCTGGGTTGATAGAAGATGCTGGGTGCTGGTTTAATGGGTTTATCCCACCACCAAAATAATAGTAGTTGGTGTTGCTGTGGTGGTCTCTCCTGTGGGTCTGTCTGTCTGTCTGTCTGTCTGTCTGTCTGTCTGTCTGTCTGTCTGTCTGTCTGTCTGTCTGTCTGTCTGTCTGTCTGTCTGTCTGTCTGTCTGTCTGTCTGTCTGTCTGTCTGTCTGTCTGTCTGTCTGTCTGTCTGTCTGTCTGTCTGTCTGTCTGTCTGTCTGTCTGTCTGTCTGTCTGTCTGTCTGTCTGTCTGTCTGTCTGTCTGTCTGTCTGTCTGTCTGTCTGTCTGTCTGTCTGTCTGTCTGTCTGTCTGTCTGTCTGTCTGTCTGTCTGTCTGTCTGTCTGTCTGTCTGTCTGTCTGTCTGTCTGTCTGTCTGTCTGTCTGTCTGTCTGTCTGTCTGTCTGTCTGTCTGTCTGTCTGTCTGTCTGTCTGTCTGTCTGTCTGTCTGTCTGTCTGTCTGTCTGTCTGTCTGTCTGTCTGTCTGTCTGTCTGTCTGTCTGTCTGTCTGTCTGTCTGTCTGTCTGTCTGTCTGTCTGTCTGTCTGTCTGTCTGTCTGTCTGTCTGTCTGTCTGTCTGTCTGATATATGCAGAGAAACAGATACATGACCACAGTCTGTAATAAGAGAACTACAAAGTACTCCTGTATGATTTTTGGAGCTGAAAAAAGGTTGATCGACTATTGAATGACAATAGCAACCAACTGAGAAACAACTAGGAAATGCATAGCAACCACCACAAAGCCTAGCAACACTATAGCTACCACCTACCACCATCACAGCAACCTAAAACAGCATTACAACCGTGTGGAAGTGTGATCTAATTTTATTTGCAGCTATTTGGCAATGTTACCTTCAGAAAATGCACTTTTTAGTTAAAAAATAATGTTTTTATTCTAGACCAAAAACAAAAGATAGAACCTAATACATTTCAGATCCAGAGTTAGCACAAGTTGTTGGATGCTTTTCCACTAAGTCTTGGCAAGTAACTTGGCACCTCTAGGCCTTTGGCGTTTGGTATAAAGGCATGCATTGTGCAGAAAGTGCGAATACATCACTACTGCTAAATGAATACATGCTAAAATGATGCATAAAAGATATACAGCTCTGGAAAAAATAAGAGATCATTTAAAAAGCTGAGTTTCTTTGATTTTACCAAATTAAAAACTGCTGGAATATAATCAAGAGGAAGATGAATGATCACAAGCCATCAAACCATTAGGAGTGGCATAAAGTTATCCAAAAGCAGTGTGTAAGACTGGTGGAGGAGAACATGCCAAGATGCATAAAAAGGGTGATTAAAAACCAGGGTTATTCCACCAAATATTGATTTCTGAACTCTTTATGAATAGTTTATGAATATGAACTTGTTTTCTTTGCATTATTTGAGGTCTGAAAGCTCTGCATCTTTCAGCCATTTCTCATTTTCTGCAAATAAGTGCTCTAAATTACAATATTTTTATTTGGTATTTTGAAGAAATGTTGTCTGTGGTATACAGTATAAAACAACAATGTTCATTTTACCTATACATAGCAAAATCAGACAAACTGATTCAGAAACTAAAGTGGTCTCCTAATTTTTTCCAGAGCTAAATACTTTTTTCCAGCCTTGGTTTGAAAATTTTTGGAATTTGAATCTTGAATCTGATGAACAGAGGGGGTAAAAAGACTCATGGGTTCATACAAAGAGATCCATTCACATGTCTCTGCTTCTCACTCTCTAAAAAACCTGCACTCTGTATATGAGAAAGTTCCACAATATGTCTATTTTAAGATAAATGATGAAGTCAATTATTTAGCAATATTTTTGACTTCATAACCCTGTTGTTAATGTTGTTAATTAGCACTTAGCACTTGAGATTTCTCTGAAATGTAAAGTGAAATACAAAAAAATGCATTATTAATGTACACCTAGGCCCGTCACAATAATGATTTGTGTCTGGACGATGTACTGTCCTAACAAAAAATGCGATAAACCAATGTTATAAGCATTTTTAAAATCATTTTATGCCAATGATAGCATGATGATGGGGTACTATAGTGATGAAATTGTAGGTTTTAAAGAAGCAATAAATGTTGAATTATTAAATAAAAATATTATTATTTTAATTTTAATTTTAATAAAAATGTTAAAAATGTTAAATATCTAAAATAAACATAATATAATATAAATAAAATAAAATCACTGTTGTTAAACAAAGCCAGCATACCTTATTATTATTATTATTATTATTATTATTATTATTAATATGCCCTCTTATGTTCCTTTCTAAAAAAAAACATGAAGAGTAATACTGAAGTCATTATATTCGACATATATTGTACAATGTATGAAGTGTTTAAAGTAAGTAATTATTGTGACAGGCCTACAGCATTTACACTGATGGCTTCCAGCAGTGAGTGCAGTTAACAGTTATTTTTAGTTAATCTCATTCCATACAGTCTGAAGCAGCCAGGTAATTACATGCAGTACAGGTGAACTAAGCCACGTCCACTTTGGTGGAAGCTCTGACAGCATGTTAGCATTAAACTGCTGGCAGGATAGGGTGGGGACAAATTACACACACACACGTCAAAGAAGGGATAGGCGGACACGCCTCCACAACGACACGCATTCTTGTTCCATTTGCGTCAATATGTACTACAGCTTGTCTGTCAAGGTTTTGTTCCAAATATATTCAGCTTTTTAAATCAATCACCTTATTTTTGGGCGAAATTTACTTTATTGCCTAAATCATCTGCTCATATATTTTTTAGGTAATTTATTTGTGTTTCCTGAAAAACTTTGGTTAAGAAGGTGAAGGCAAAACTTATTTTTAAAATGTAAGAATATTTTATAATATTTTCTCACAATCTTAGACATAAACTGTCCTGCAGTGTGACATTACATACATACAAAGTAATTATTTTAATGATAAATTTCCTAACAAAATTGATCTTGCACATTTTGTCAACTGAGTGAATACACAGTTTTAACCTTAATAACTAGTTGAAAAAAAGATTCAAATCTATAATTGGCCTTCACCCTGTCTTGTTTAGAAATATGATTATCCATTGCCATGCCACAGGACAGCGTTTTCATTACAATGCCCTTAATATACAGCTCTGGAAAAAAAAGAGACCACTTAAAAATGATTAGCTTCTTTGATTTTACCAAACTGAAAACCTCTGGAATATAATTAAGAGAAAGATGGACGATCACAAGCCATCAAACCAAACTGAACTGCTTGAATTTTTGCACCAGGAGTAAAGCAGCATAAAGTTATCCAAAGCAGTGTGTAAGACTGGTGGAGGAGAACATGCCAAGATGCATTAAAACTGTGATTAAAAAAACAAATATTGATTCCTAAACTCTTAAAACTTAAAATCTTAAATCTTAAAACCTGTTTTCTTTGCATTATTTGAGATCTTAAAGCTCTGCACCTTTTCTGTTATTTTAGCCATTTCTCATTTTCTGTAAATAAATGCTCTAAATAATAATATTTTTATTTGGAATTTGGGAGAAATGTTGTCTGTAGTTTATACAATAAAACCACAATGTTCATTTTACTCAAACATAAACCTATAAATAGCAAAATCAGAGAAACTGATTCAGAAACTGAAGTGGTCTCTTAATTGTTTCCAGAGCTGTATTTACTGTGATCTTTACTGTGGTAATCTGATACATTTAAAAACTTAATATTGTAACTTAATAATAAAGTAAAAGTATTTAAAATAATGCAAAAAGATATTACATACAGTTTAGGTATTTTAGAAACGTTTATATTTCGTACTTTATTCATATCACATCACACCTCAGGACAATAAAAATGACACACAAAAAACACGTCTTTTATGTAAAAAAATTTTGCATTACTAACATGAGGTACTGTAATACTTTATGGAGTCACCCATCCATTTATGTGTGTGTTTGTGTTTCAGAGGCTGCCAGGATGGTGCAGAAGGTGCTGGTGACGGGTGGAGGGGGCTACATAGGCAGTCACTGTGTGGTGGAGCTGATTGAGGCCGGTTATCAGCCTGTGGTCATCGATAACTTCAGCAATGCTGTCCGAGGTAAATATGCTCATTCTGACTGAGCTTACCTGTGTGGATTTAGCAGATGTGTGACTGCAGATACTTAACGGTAAAACAATTGATTGGTGAAATGGATAACTCTGATGATCCAGCAGCAAGTAGTGGTGGGTGATATGGCCCGAAAATAATGTCACAATATTTGAGGGTATTTTTGTGATAACAATATTCTTGGCATTTTTGGCATCTTGGATATGACACAATAATAATTTTTTTGTGTTACAAATAAATTTCAAGATACCTCTGGGGAAAAATCTGCCACAGTACTGAATTAAATGCTTTTAAAAATATAAACATGGTGTAGAGGGTTTTTTATTGTCAAAAAACATGCACAGTATTATTGTGTACTCAATACTTGATATATGATATGGAACTTCCCTAACAGCAATTTAACAGTCAGTCCTCAAGTTGTTAAGATGTTCTGAAGCAGAAAAATATAGAAGGTGCTTTCATAACGGTGGTGAAGAATATTGGTTGCTAAATTCAGAGAAACTGACACCAATAAGTCCATAATTCTTGGTATTTGATTATTTATGATTATTTTATCTTCTTTTTAGAACATTCCTTTTGGTCCATTCGTCATGAAAAACAATTTTCACAATGCAAAAACCATTGCCAGATTCATGTTTTGTCAAAAAGTGAAAAACAGTAAAAATAGAGATAAAGGTTTGTGTAACAGCAATGTTTTGCTATAAAGTATTATTATGTTAGTATGTCATGTCTTATCTTTGCTTTGTCTGTGTGTGATGCCGACTGTGCTTGTGTGCTTTGCATTGAGGAGAAGGAGATGTCCCTGAGAGCCTGAAGAGGATAGAGAAATTTCTGGACACCAAGATTGAGTTCCATGAATTGGACCTGCTGGACAAACCCGGACTCGAGAAGATCTTTAAAAAGGTCACAACATGTACACTGTCCTCATTCTGTAGATATCAGTTTATTTCAGTTCAATTCAGCTCAGGTTTACTTTAAAGGGATAATTTTATGAAAAAAATCCAATTAACCCCAAATGTAGATGATCAGCCAGAACTGACATGTGTCTGAAATTAGGTTTCATAGTTTTACAGTGCAAAAAGTTATATTTTGTCAATTATTGGAGCGTTTTGTTTCTTTTAAGAAAATACAGGAATACAAGCTTACTGTACAGCAGGGGTGTCCAAACTTTCTTTCTTGGGGGCCAGAAGGAGAAATATATTTGAAGTCACGGGCCACAGACTCTGTAATAAAACAAATGATGTCTCTTAATATTAAACTCCTTAATTACGGCAACTTTTAGACTCTTTGGCCTGTTTTTCTGCGCTAGAAATGCGCACTCTCTCTGCTTTTAGACTCTTTGGCCCGTTTTTCTGCACTAGAAATGCGCACCCTCTCCGCTTTTAGACTCTTTTGCCCCGATTTTCTGCACTAGAAATGCGCACCCTCTCCGACTCTTTGGCCCGTTTCTGACACCTAGCGTTCAAACTTTGAATCTCACATTATAAAAACCTGCTTAACAGCGGGCCAACTTTCATTCTATTTCTAAAATACCTCGCGGGCCGCTCCAAAAAAGGAAACGGGCCGCAAATGGCCAGCGGGCCGTAGTTTGGACACCCCTGCTGTACAGTCTGTAAACTTATAATAATTTTTCCATTTTGTTACTGTTAATTTAGAGTGATATTAAAGAATCGTAACCTACAGGTACTTCTTGTTACTTTTTTCTTATATTTACTTTTCTTACAGCTAGCTCTGGAAAAAAATAAGAGACCACTTAAAAATGTTTCTTTGATTTTAACCTCTGGAATATAATCAAGAGTAAGATGGATGATCACAAGTCATCAAACCAAACTGAACTGTTTTTATTTTTGTAGCAGGAGTGGCATAAAGTTAGAATAAAACCAGGCTTATTCCACCAAATATTGATTTCTGAACTATTTCTGAAACCTTTATGAATATGAAGAACTGCATCATTTTTGTCATTTCAGCCATTTCTCATTTTCTGCAAATAACTGCTCTAAATGACAATATTTTTATTTGGAATTTGGGAGAAACGTCTTAGTTTATAGAATAAAGGGACAATGTTCATTTTAATCAAACATATACCTAAAAATAGCAAAATCAGAGAAACTGATTCAGAAACTGAAGTTGTCTCTTCTTTTTATTTTTATTTTATTTGTACTTAGTGTTACATCCAATGACTGTTATTAATGCTCCCTATTGTTGATACTGTGTAACTGCATGGTCATTTCTGTGTACCACAGCACTCCTTCTATGCAGTGATGCACTTTGCTGGACTGAAAGCGGTTGGGGAATCTGTGGAGCAGCCGCTACGCTACTACAGGGTCAACCTCACCGGCACCATCAACCTGCTGGAGGTAAATTCTTGACGGTAAACAGCCTGGCTACAATTAATGGAAGTCCAGAGGACTTATATGTTGAGATTAGAGACCAATAAATTACTTGTTCCCAGCTCTGCTAGGAACACTGAGCAATAGTGTTTTGTTTCTGATGGAACGGGTCTGTTCTGTACAACTGTTATTAATTACACCCAGGGCTCGGGACAGCTGGCTGCTATTGTCCGTCATTAGTGAGGGAGCCGTAAACAGCTTGCTTCTGGTTTGAGGGCATCTGTACCAAGCTGTGATGTCCATTAAAATTTGTCCTTCTTTGTCTGTGTGTGTCTGTGTGTGTGTTTGTGTCTGTGTGTCAGGTGATGCAGGCTCACGGGGTCCATAATCTGGTGTTCAGCAGTTCGGCGACGGTGTACGGGGATCCTCAGAAACTGCCTATCGACGAGCAGCATCCAGCCGGTGGCTGCACAAACCCTTACGGCAAGACCAAATTCTTCATCGAGGAGATGATCCGCGATCAGTGCAGCGCAGAGAAGGTAGGAAAATGTGTGTGTTAGTGTGTTAGGGGTGTTAAAAATGCTGTGTTAAAAAATGAGCAAGCTGACATTATTGAGTATATCAATCTCTGGGGAAAAACAACAATCAAAAGGCCTTTACTTCTCATGTTCAGTATAGACTGCGGTACACTTGCATTGAGAATGCCCATGCTGTGTGCTAATTAGTAGGGGTGTCACGATTCTCTAAATCCTCGATCCGATTTAATTTCCGATTTTAGGGTCACGATTCAATTCGATTCGATTCTCGATTTTGTATGCCAGTTTTAGATTAGTCTATGGTCAGTCATTGGTTTGATTCATCAAATTTACAATATCTTATTTCAAAAGGTGGGCTTGATACAAGTTAATAAGTTATAAGTTTTCAGTTAAACATGAAAAATAAGACTTTAAGACTTTTTCAGTCCCTGAGAATGACAAGTTTTTTTCTTTAATAAAGATATATTATTAACTTTATCTGAGAGAAAGATGCTCCTTAAGGTACCAAAACTATTAACATATTTGAGGCTAGACAAAACAACTGTTCTTTTTATATTTTTCTTTGAGCAGCGGCGTCGGCTACAGTGTGCTGCACCATTTGCGGGAGGGATCGTCGATCCTCTTTTTGACTTCGATGCTCGAGACATGACATAATTTCGAACGATTTCGATGAAATATCGAAAACGCGACACCCCTACTAATTAGGCAGCACATAGTTCATGTCGCCCTAAGTTGTCTGTTGTAAGTGTTTGTGGCCGCTCGCATTGTCACTTTTATCAGCCTAGCCGCTTAGCTAATCCAGGAAGCCACCTATTAAGCTCTCTCTCTCTCTCTCTCTCCTACACTCACACACACACACACACACACTCTACCCATTATTAAAAGCTTATGATAATATGGTAGGCCACGCGGTTTGATGGTAGGTGGTATGAAACAGTTTGGGAACCACTGATAGTTTTGATGATTATCCTTTATTAATAATTTGTTGTCCGGATCAGCACCTTCAGTTAAATATATATTATATAGCAGACGAACACTGATATTTGAGAAGTGAAATAAAGTTTAAAAGGTTTTAAAAAAATGTGTGCAATAATTATTTAAACTAAATTAGGCAGGAGCATAAATGTGAGTACCGAGTGGGCGTCGAGTGGTCCAGTGGTCTAATGAGCTGCCACTGTGAACGGGGGGTCGCATGTTCGAACCCCCGCTCATGCAGCTTTGCCATCAGCTGCCGGTGCTTAGAGGGAGTAGATGCCGCTCTCTCCCCATCACGTGGCGCTGGGCATCACGAGGCGTCTGTGAGCGGATGAATCGGAACCTGGCCGCTGTGCTTTCCTCCGAGCGCGCTAGCTGCTCAGGCAATGATTCATCAGCAGCAGCTCGAAAAAAGGGGTGATTGACTTCTCACGTGTCAGAGGAGGCGTGTGCTCGTCCGCATCCTCCAAGGGTCACGGGCGTCACCGGTGATGGGGACGCACAAAGGGGTCCCCATCACCGTGTTATACAGGAGGGGACCTTTATGTCATTTGAAGATCTTATTTCAAAATACGAAATTAGCAGTAGCAAATTTCTGGAGTATCTACAATTGAAGTCCATTATACAAGCAAGATTTAATTTAAATAATCAAACATTAGAAATCCCAGTATTGATAAAAGAGTTCATGAATCTCTATACTCCTAAATTGTTATCAAAAATATATAAGTTATTATCCAAAATTAATGATTCAATATCCCTCCCAATTACAAAATGGTATCGAGATCTCTCCATGAACCCAGATAAGAACTTTTGGACACAGATATGTTTAAACAATTTCAAAATGACGAAAAGTCCAAATTTACAACTCATACAATACAAAATTCTCCATAGAACACATTATACAGGGCATAGAATGTTCCAAATGGGCCTTAGAGAAACAAATATATGCACTAACTGTTCGGGCAATCATATTGAGAATTATATACATGCTATATGGTTTTGCATGCCTGTTCAGAGATTCTGGCAGATGATATGTGAAGACTTATCTACCTGGTTTAATTGCAATATCCCAGCTTCACCCAAACTATGCATTTTAGGTGATGTAAGTGAACTAAACATGGAAACAAATATATTGCACATAGTTCTCACTGTCTTATGCATCGCTAAGAAAACTATCCTCATGAAGTGGAAATCAAAAAATGATTTATGCATAAATCACTATAGAAATTTACTTTTAGACCACATTAGTCTGGAAAGAATGTCTGCAACCTCAAAAAAACAATTGGCTACATTTGAATCTCTCTGGTTCCCACTGATCAGCTCCATCACATGATGGGGGTGGGCGGCTGTAGTCGTGTCTCCTGGTGCGTCCGGCAGGTGGCTGGGGGGGGGATCGGGGGATTCGGGTGTCTGATGGCTCTTGGACTGGGGACGGTGGCTGCCGCTTGGTGATTTCTGTGTGCGGGCCCTGGTTGTTGGTGGGGGGGGCCTGGATGTATGCTCTTGTGGTCTTGGGGTGTGGGTCTGGGGGGCCCATGGTGGTGGGTGCTGGCCCTGTCCGGTTGGCTGGGTTCCCCTGTGGCGGTCGGGGTGCGGAGTCCGGGGCCCTGGTGCCCGTGGGCGTCTGTCGCCTGTTTGGGTCCCTCCCTGCGCTGGGGAGGGTCTATGCCTCTCTTGGGCGCGCCGTCGTGGGGGGTGGTGGTTTGGTCCGTGTTGGGGTGTCTAGTTGGCATTCCGGGATTCTGGGTGCCCTGTGGGGAGGTAGGGGCGCTCAGGTGGGGAAGCAGCAGTCTCCCACTTAAGACCGGTTGGTCCTGGGCTCAGGACCACTGTGTGTGTATGAGAAAGAGTGGGTTGTTGAGTGTAAATGTGTCTGTGTGTGTGTGTGTGTGTGTGTGTGTGTGTGCGTGTGTGTGCGTGTGTGTAATATCTGTTGTCTTTTGTATGTGAGTGGGGATGTGTATTTATGTTGTATTGCAGTGTGGGGATGGGGGCGCTGTCTTGCAGAGCGGCGGTGTCCTGGGGCCGTAGCCGCTCTACACCCTGGACTTGCCTTCCCTGTACTGCGGTTGGGTGTATGGAACTGGGTGCCTAGTGAGCCAGCAGTAGTTGGCTCTCTTCCTCCGGGGGGTAGTCCTCTGCCCCTCGGTCCTTTCCTGGCCCTTCCCCGACTCCTACTCAGTCTAACATCGCATTACACATACAAACTCATCATACAGCTTACACACATCATATTGCACATAGGGTTTTGGGGGGCAGGTGCTCCCTGCTCCTCAATTTTATTTTCGCATTTTAGACAATGAGGGCCTTTGGGGGGGCAGTGTGGTTGGGTGCTGTTATTCAGTTCTCATATTACAGCTGTCCCTCCAATTTTAATAGCACTGTAGCTTTCATTCATTCTTCTCATTATACACATTCATATCACTGCAACATGCTGGGTGGGGGGAGGAGGGGGGTCAGGTCTTCTCACACCCTGGTTTCGTGCACCCTGCCTGGGGTGTGGGTCGGGTGGTTGTTCGGGGCCGGGCTGGCTGCTTCCCTAGGTTGCCGCTGGCTCGGTACTGGTGCCCGCATGCCCGCATTAGGTGTTTATGTATGTTCTGTGTGTGTGACTGGTGTGCGTGACTGCTGTGTGTGACTGGTCTGTGAGTGAATGTGCACGTGTGCGACGGGTGTATGTGTGACGGATGTGTGTGTGACGGGTGTGTGAATGTGCATGTGTGCGTGAACAGTTGGTCCTGGGTTTGGGGCTGACTGAGCATGGACACCTGTGGGACATGGTTGCGTAGGGCGGGTTTTTGCCCTCCCTACCGCTCCACGCTGCTCTCCGCCGATCGTCACTGCCGTTCCTGGGGGGGTGGGCGTCCGTGGGTCCATGGGTGCGTGGCCAGATGCCCTAATGTGGTCTCTGGCCCGCCCCCTTGGTGGCCGTGGCCTGGGGTGGCTTGGGCCCCCTTGGCGTGGCGGGGGGGGCCTGCCGGGTGTCGGGCTGTTCCCGGGTGCTTGGGATCTCGGGGGCCGCATGCTCGGCTCGTGCAGGGGGTGCTGGCCTGCCGGGGGGGTGGGCTGCTCGCTTCCTTTGGCTCTCTGGACTCTTGCTCTTTGCCATGGGGGCTTCGTCTGGAGTCTCCCCCGTCCTCATCTGGGGTGTGCACATGGTTACCATCGGGATGTGTGGCCGCGGGTCTTCTGGGCTCCTAATGGGCTGTGGATGGTCTGGGTCCACTGGGTTCTTCCCTATCTGCCTCTGGATCGCAGGGGCATGGTGGCGGTTTCTTGCCTCCATTGTGGTAGGCATTTCATGACATAATCCGTAACACATGACATATTTTTGCAAAAAACAATAGAATAGAAGTAACTGTGCGTGTGTGTGTATGTATTTATGTGTATGTATTAATATGTATGTATATTTATGTATGTGTGTATATGTATAAGCATATGTATAGTTAGATATGTGAGTATGTGTATATATGTATGTTTGTTTATTTTATGTTTATTTTATTTTATTATTATTATTATTTTTTTGTTTGTTTTTTGTTTAGTTTGGTTTTTTTTTTTCTTTTCTTTTTCTTCTTCTTGTACCCCCCTCCTGTACCTCACACTCCGATCCTTCCAACCCTGAACTCCCACAACTATATCCACACAAAATATATATATATATAAAAAAAAATAATAATAATAATAAAAAATTAAATAAATAAATAAATAAATAAAAATAAAGTATTAATTGTCCTCCGAAGAGGGGGGGGGGGGGGAGTTGGTTGGGCCAAAAAAACAAAAAAAACAAAGGGGTGGGACAATTGGATATCCCAAAATTGGGAGAAAATGGGGAAAAAATCAGAAATAAAATTATAAAAAAAAATGTGAGTACCCCAACCGAAAAATTAGTAGATCCTCTTTTTGCAGAAATAAACTCTAAACTCTTCCCATAGCTTCTGATGAGAGTCTGGCTTCTGGTTGAAGATTTGAAAGATAGGATTATGATGGAAACTAAGAATAATCGTGAAATTCTGCTTTCTTAATTCTATGGAGCTCCACAGCACTTTAATAATATTAATTATTGAGTTGTAAGTAAAGCAGCAGTCCTTAAGATTTTTTCATTTTAAAAACAGGATTAATATTACTAAAATAATAATACTATAACTCATCTCCTCATTTATGCAATGTACATCAAAGAAACAAATAATTAGAACTGAATAGAGCTGGTAAGCTTAAACAGAACAGTTCTTGACAAAATCAAGATCATCCACTCTGAAAGGATTCCGCACCACAAATAATGCTTTAAAAGTACTCTTCCACATATTTTTTGCGCAATTACACATTCTCACCCGAGAGGTCTTTTTTAAATTCCTGAATCCCCAAAACTTACACCTTGACAATTATAGAAACAAAGCTGCTACAGACCGTGTTTTCTGTCTTCCAGGATTGGAACGCAGTGTTGCTCAGGTACTTCAACCCGATCGGTGCTCACATCTCAGGACAGATTGGCGAGGACCCACAAGGAATACCAAACAACCTTCTACCATATGTAGCTCAGGTAACCGATCTGAGCACAGCCATGATATGATTGATGTTCTAGACATAGTTCTGGTAATAGGCTTATTTTTATTTTTATTTATTTTAAGGTTGCTATCGGGAGAAGAAAGCATCTGAATGTGTTCGGAAACGACTACAACACAGTCGATGGAACAGGTAATAACCATGAACGAAAATGTTTGGCCAAAGGCAAAATACCAAATATAGAGTTTTTTTTTTACCCTTAAATTAATCGCATAGTTTTTTGGTACCACTTTAAAATAAGACTAACTTTATAAAGGGTTTACAAATGGATTGCAATTAGTTTATTAATGATTACTAATTAGGTTGTAAATGCCTTAAAAATCTTTAATAATCATTAATAATCAAGCCATCTATATTGTTGCCCTTTCTATGTATGTTTTATAACTGCTTATTAATGATTTTTAGGGCATTTACAACCTAATTAGTAACCATTTAATAAACTAATTGTAAACCATTTATAAACCCTTTATAAATGTAGTCTTATTTTAAAGTTTTTTCTTGCTTTTCTTGCTTTTTAAGAAAAAACAAATACTAAAATACAATTAAATATATAGAAAATGATTTTTTTTATCACATCAGCAAAGCACAGCACATTTACCTCAGCGGTGCTATTCTAATCATGAATTTCCTTCAGCAGTACATTTCTAATCATAAATGTTCAATCCTAATAAAGTCCCATGTGAGTAAAACTTTTACAGAGAAAGGCAGGCTAACTTAAGGTTAAGTTAGCTCAGCCAATGTTACTAACTATACAAGCCCTGTGCAGCTTTATTTCTAGAAAACACCCGCTTGTTATGAGGTAGTGGAAAGTAAGATCACTAAAAGTTTTTTTTTTTTTTTTCTGGTGAATCTTGTGTTTTTTATAATATACTGGTCCTTATTGCATATACTGTATTATAATAGAATAAAAAGACAGCTTTTTTCAGTATCACAGGTATTTATGATCATTTGAAATATCTCCTCTCGTGTCTCTCTAGGAGTAAGGGATTATATTCATGTGGTGGATTTGGCAAAGGGGCATATTGCTGCTCTCCGGAAGCTGAATGACAACTGTGGCTGCAAGGTAAGATTTCTCTTCACTCGTCTTCTCATTGTTTACTTTGTTGGTTTTCCTTTCTCTTCTGATCTCCTGGTCTTCTCTCACTTAGTTTTTTTGCTGCCATTGTCTTCCCTTCCCCTTCTCTCTTCTCTCTTCTCTTGTCCTCATACCTTTTCTTCCAATCTTTTCTTTTTCCAGACTTCCAATCTCTTTCTAAAGTCTTCTCTTCCAATCATAGTTTTTATTTTATATCTCAGTCTCCTCTTTCAGTCTTTTTTTAGTCCATTCTTTTCGGGTCTCTTCTTTTCTTTTCTCTTCCAAACTCTTCATTATTTGTCTTCTAATTTCTCCTCTTTCAGTCTCCTCTATTTCTGCCTAATGACTTTCCATACCTTCTTTTCTGCTCTTTTATCTTCCAATATGTCAGTTTTTTCCATTCTAATCTATTCTCTTCCAGTCTCTTCTTTTTTTCAATCTCTTCTCAATTTCTGTTTCTCAATCTCTGTCTCTATGTCTTTTCTTGTGTGTTACTTACTCTTGCTCTCTCTCTCTATCTCTCTCTGCAGGTGTATAATCTGGGTACAGGAACTGGTTACTCTGTGCTGCAGATGGTGAAGGCTATGGAAAAGGCTTCTGGAAATGAGGTGTGTACATTTCAGATCCATACAGTCCATTTGTAGACATTCTGTAATCATCAAGTTAAAAGTTCCTAAATGTCTTGGGTTTGCCCTTTTTTTTGTGGCAGATTGCGTACAAGATTGCTCCCCGGAGGAACGGAGACATAGCGTCATGCTATGCAGACCCTAGCCTGGCTGAGAAGGAGCTGGGATGGAAGGCTGATTTTGGCCTGGAGAGAATGTGTACGTATAAATTCAATGGGTTTCACTCAATTTCTGTCTCTAGAGGAGTTAGTACTACATCTATTAACAAAATCATAAAACGAAATCAAGATTGCTTGCTAAAGTTATGTCTTAGGCAGATATGTAAATAATTGTAATAATGGCACTAGTAGTAAAAGTGTTTTAAATGCTGCCCTATCAAAACAGGGTGTATAAGACATGCTTTAGGTAGTGTATCTCTAGATCATTGACTGTTAGACATGTCTCTACAACACAGTCATAGACATTCTGCCCATTTAGGTGTTTTGATAAACTGAATACCGCCTACTCCACCTAGTCTAGTTTCAGCTAGCCACTGAAATCTTGTTTCCTGTTAGGGCTGCATGATATTGGAAAATTACATTGCAAAAATGTGCTTTTTTCGACTATCTCTATCGCGATATTAAACAATGCAGCGTCCATGATGTCACCAGCCCTGTCCCCACCCACGTGCTGTCCACGTGCTTCCGGAGCGATCAAGAGCTGAGTCAGTGCCGAGCTCTCAAAACCTGAGGAAAACAGCAAAATAACAGTAATCGGCCCTTTAATCAGGCAGGTAAAAGATAAATATGAGTGTTTTTCTGGGTTTAAAAGCAAGAATTCAGCTGTAACTGGAAATATCTGCGCTGCAAAACTGTGCTGGACTGAGGCGAACAGCTTTCGACACGTGCGTTTACAAGCACATACCCAACCATGTGGATGGAGGCCATGCAGTTACCCTCAAGCTTCTTAGGCAGCAGCAGCCTGTCATTTACACAGACACAGAGACGACGCTGTGTATCTACTTCTTGTGTCAAGAATCAAAACATTGCAACATGACGTGTTTGATTTAATTGCCTTAAGTGACATCGCACGTCCTGCGATGTGACTATTGCGAATGCTAACATCGCAATGACGATGCTTAAAACGATATATCATGCAGCCCTACTTGCCGTGGGACTGTGAAACGTGGACTGCTACGGAGTGGCACTGCATTGTCATTCATGGAGAATCCAAGTCCTGTGTGGTATCCAGCTGGTATTCTAGCTTCAACATCCTTAAAATGTACACGATCTACAGGCCCAACTGCAACATCTTTAGCTAAATGCGCTTCAGGATGCCATGCAGAACCTGTATTCCTACTGTATTACCCACTGTATTTTATATTGTATCTAAGCTAGCCTTCTTTTAATGGGATTGATATGGATTCTATTCAGTGGATTGTATGCATTCCCCAATAAACTTATCCTTTCTCTCTAAAATTGTAATCACTTACATATACATATATCGTCTTTACATTTACACATATAAAATTCCATTCCATTCCAACAACTCCCTATTGGAAAAAATTTGTATACTGGAAATAAATTCAGTTTTTCGTCTTGACATTTGATGATGCAATTTCCTGTTTATTTGCTCTGACAGGTGAAGACCTGTGGCGCTGGCAGTCCCAAAATCCCACAGGCTTCAGTAATGGGAATGTGGTGTGAAGCTGATGCAGAAGGAAGACTGAAGAGAAGAAGATCCTAGAGCCATGAAGTCCATTACTTTTCTACGACTTGATTTAAACTAGACGAAATCTATGAAAACAATGACACAATGAATGATTTACATTCCTTACAGTACTGTTTCTACCTGATTACTTTTAAATTATTATTAGCAAGCCTTTGTCTCTTTGACCAATCTTAGTATGTGTCTTTATTGATCCTGTATTTTCTTTATTCAAATCCATTCTTAACTTAACATTTCCAGGGCCAAGTTCATTGCATATCTTTCTGTTTGTACCTTGTCATGTTGTCAATACTGTTGATTAACTTAATTCTTTAAATAATTATAATTTAATTATTTTGGGAAACAAGGGATTGTTTTATTTTCATCTGACTATACTTCTTTTATAACTGCATTGAAGCCAAATACAAGAAGACCAAAACAGGTGCTTTTTTGCAACTCATAATAAAAGGGATTTACAAAAAAATATATATTGTATCTTGTGCATTTATAAAGCTGTGTATTTCAGCCATTACATGTGTTATGCCCACGTTTCAGCATTGGAATAACTAGTTAATTACTAATAATACGTTTGTTAACCTAACTGTGAATTCTATCCGTCGCCTAAACCCAAATTTATTATGAAAGTTGATCTGAATTACTCTAGCATTCAGCTCTTATTCAGCACATGAGCCCAGTTCAGTATTACTTCATTCAATAATTACTAATAAAATATAAAATGATGATAGCCTTGTTTTTCCTCCCACTGTCAATTTTCTCATTTTTGGCAGGGCACTTTATAGTTCATTCTCAGCACTGCAGTGATACTGACTGGCATGGTGGTGGTGTATGAGGTGTTAGTGTGTGTATGTTGGCATAAGTGGATCAGATACAGCAGTGCTGCTGGAGTTTTTAAACATCTCACTGTCACTGCTGGACAGAGAATAGTCCACCAACAGCATCCTGTTTGCACTGATGAAGGACTAAAGGATGACCATCATAAACTGTGCAGCAACAGATTCAGAGCTTCTGTCTCTAACTTTAAACCTACTAGGTGGAGCAGCTAGGTTACCCTGGTTTTACACTCTAGATCTGCACCAAGAGCTTTTAGAGCTTCTGGTACAGCTACAACAATACAATAGATAAACAAATTGCAAAAGTGTAACGTAAGAGCAACATAAATCTAAAACACCAAAATAAATCAAATAAATACAATAGATGAGACAATTTAAAAGACAAGACAGTGCAGTACCATCACGGTAAAGTTAAATGTTCTAGTGAGGATAAGGTGCAGAGGAATTTAACATGCTGTAACGTATAGAACATACATGATCACAGCAGTTACTGATGTAGAGAATTTGTGTTTTTTTGGTAGAAGCAGCAAACATTGCTGATAGGGATGAAGATACTGAGACACTGAAACACAGAGAAACATTTCAGTCTCTGTGTGCTGAGTCTTTCTGTGTGTGAAGAGTGGTGGGGGGTTTAGTTCAGATCTGTGTGTTGTGGAGTCTGACTGCCTGGTGGATGAAGCTGTTGCAGAGTCCGGTAGTAAAGGCTCGGAAGCTCCTGTATCTTCTGCCGGACGGCATCAGACTGAAGAGTACATGTGAGGGATGGGTGGGGTCGTCCATAAGCTTTGCAGATGTAGCGTGTGGTGTAGATCTCGGTGATGGAGGGGAGAGGGTCTCCGATGATCTGCTCAGCTGTCCTCACTGTCCGCTGTAGGGTCTTGCGATCTGAGATGTTGCAGTTCCCAAACCAGGCTGTAATGCAGGTGCTCAAGATGCATTCTACAGTCTTGCTATTTTAATCTCAGTGTCTTCATGAGGTAGTGTCACCTGAAATAGTTTTCTCAACGTTTTGAGGGACTAATAATAATATTATTAGTTAAAACAAATAGTGTTATCCATTGTGGGTGTATATTCTGAGCTCTAACTATTCAAACTGAATGAGTTCGATTAATTGTCAGAATTTCAACACTCTAACCAATGCCTATATTAGGCAATGTTAAATAAAGGGTGGTTAAATTTTTCTTCTGTCCACTTTAAAAGATGGGATGCAACCAAAACAATAACATTTATTCAAGGTTTTTAATACCAGGCTGTTTAATTGTTGTTTTTCCATTGTCAACATTGACAGATGTGATGCATACAAAACAACAACATTTATTAAATGTTATTTGATATCGAGGTAAGATTGGACGACTCGGACGGGTGCGGTCGGTCTCCTGCGGGAGGGTTAGAGGCGCAGAGGTCGGGTGGAGTGGCCGGGCTGGAGCGAGCGGAGAGCGGGCATGTGGAGGAGGACACTTGTGCTTTAAGTGGCTCCACAGCCCTGGCGGGCTCTCTGAACACCCACGTCAGCAAGAGCCGTGTGGGGGGCTTTATCCCCCTCACACACACACACACACACACTAACGGGTTTCGGTCTTTCGGGCTAAGCAGGAAGTGATCAGTTAAAGCTGGAGGGGGTGGGAAACAGCACCACCACTAAAACCGACCAAAGTAGCCTAAAGACATGGAGATGGTCTGCGAAAGTGGGACGAGTAGACCGTACCGGACCCCGAGCGAGCCGGGTCAGCAGTGAGTATGCTGTATGCCGCTTTGTTGGAGGAAAGGGGGCGGAAGGAAGGGGCACAGCCGCCCCGGAGTGTGAGACGGGGGAGAGGCAGAGAGAGGCAGGCAGCGGGGCCGGAGCGGACTTAGGTGGGTGGCGGGCGGAGGTCAGGCAGGAGGGAGTCAGCGGGCTAGGCGGAGCTCCGCGCACGGGGAGAGAGCACCGCGCCGCCGCTGCGCAGTGCAGGATCTCCCGCTGAAGAAGAGGGCTAACCGCGGGCTGTGGGAGCCGAGCTAAGTCCCTGAACCACCCCGGGCGTGGTTTGCATGTTAGCCCACCCTCTTTAAACCCTTAATATGGGCGTTTATTCGCTTTATTTCGTTGATAATGCTCAAAATGTTGCATTTAGTGCCGTGGACACAGTATTTTACTGTATTTTCCTGTTTAGCTGCTGCAGTTAGTAGAGAACAGGGGGAGGGAAGGAGGTCGATGGGCTCAAACATGAAGGGCTTCCAGCGGCTGCCCGTTTCCACATTATTAGCTTATTTTATGGCAAATATTCCACACATTTATCTCGTCTGTCTTATTAACTGAGGAAAAACACACACATTATGGCTAGTGAGCGTTATCCAGGTCCTGGAGGTTAGAAGCTAGTTTTAGCTCGCCTTTCAAACGGGTGTAGGCTGCTCTAATGGAGCACGGGCGGGCGTGCTCGTTTTTTTCTTTTTTTGTGGGATTGACCTCTTTTTCAACATCAATTGCGAAATATTATAGCTAATTATTAACTTATTATAATGAAATATAAATGAAAATATGTTTGTAAGATATTGGTAAAAAAAAAATAGAATATATTTTTGGTGCTTGTCTGTTCTGATTACAAGGTTTAATCATATACATTAAAATCTATAAAATAAAAGAAGATAGAGAAAAATATATATATATATATTATTTTTCTCTGATTTTTACCACCCGACCTTTTTTATTTACCTCCACCCCGATCCTAAATTCTGTTACCCGTTGGGAGAAACGGGGGTGTGTGTGTTATTTTTGTCCCCACCCATTTTAGGAATATAATTGACAGCACTAGGAGCTTATAGCAGATGCCGCACTCATGACTTTCAGTCCTGTTCTATTAGCCAATCACAGTGCATCAAGGGGGCGGGACCTGTCGCAATACAGGTGGGAAAGGAAATAACACGGGGTGCGGCTCTCTCCTCGAGAGCCAGCGCGCTTGACTGACAGACGTAACAGCCAATCAGAAAGCAGGGGTGTCTGTTTTAGCCCTTTTCCTTTCTGGATGGAACAAAGGATCTGGGAAGGGGAGAGGATGACCCAGAAATGGGCTGCTGGGGTGAATTATGATCCACGGTCTGGAGCACTTCAGTGGAAATGTTGTGGCTGAGCCGATTTGACTCTGTATACCTAGATTTTAACGTTGGTGGCTAAAAACAAGCATATACTATAATAATTATTTTTTATAATTTATTTTTTATTGTCTTTTATATTACAAGTGGGACTAGACAATAATTCAATATCAACATATATCATATATCTTAGCTTATATCAAACAGCAAAACATACTTTATCTAACCAAGGCTAGCTGCTGTGTCTATGCTAAATTTGATATCAATTATATATATTTTGGTCATTTTGCATCTGTACCTACTGTAAGATGTGGTTTCTCTATTGCTGAACTGGTCCACACCTGCTCTTTTTGTGTGGGTATGATGGTTTGTGGTAGACTTGTCACATAACATTATTATTATATGGAATATTATAAAGGCATTATCAACCTATCATAAAGTATATGAACATGACCTCAATTATTTTTGCTGATGTAGATATTGCCCATAGTTTTTTACCAAGCATGGAGATTCAATTGACATCAATGAGAAGCACCATCTACCCTTCCAAAGAGAGCATGGCCAATTATGCTTTCTTGGACTCTGGCTGCTGATGGCATGCAGCATTATTTAGAACATAAAAATATTTTATATATTGAAATTCGATGTCTGAATATTTTTTAATAATTAAAAAAGGGGACAGGATTAGTCTGTTGTCAGAGGCCTTCAGCAAGGAGTAATGTTTTTTGAAATATCGTGATATTATTTTAGGGGCATATTGTCCACCTCTAATTTCACAACATATTTCTTTAAAACCAGCTAATTTTTAATCATGCCATCTTTAACTGCATCTTTTCTTATTTCAGGCTGATCCACAAATTCACGAGTGCAGACATATCAGCCAATCACCAGTGCTGCCTCCTGAAACAGCTGGACCAACAGAGACGGAAGCAGCTCTTCTGTGACTGCAACATCCTTGTGGAGGGGCACCTTTTCCGGGCACACCGTAACGTCCTGTTCGGCAGCAGCGGCTACTTCCGCATGCTGCTCTCCCAGGGGGCCAAGAGCAGCCTGGAGCCCGTCAGTGCCTCCTTTGACGCTTTTAGCCCCGACATCTTTACCATCATCCTGGACTTTGTGTACTCTGGAAAACTGGAGCTTAACAGCACCAATATGATCGAGGTGATGTCAGCGGCCAGCTACCTGCAGATGGATGACGTCATCGCCTACTGCAAGTCCTTCATCAAATCCTCCCTGGAGATCAGCACCAAGGAGGAGGACAGCCGCTACCTGTGTTTGTCGGATGGCAGCGCTTCACGAGACGGTGGTGAGGATGGCAGTGAAGAGCCCACGGCCTGCGAGGTCAGCACAGCCAATGAAAACGTCCTTTGGGACCAGCAGGAGGAGGACGACCAGTCTAAATATGAGTACCCTGGAGAGGTGACCAGCCCACAGTCCTCAGCCTTGCCGCAGAGCCCCCCGACCCAATCCATCATGGACTCTGGAATGGAGGAGGATCAGGCGGTGCAGTTCACGGCGGTGGAGCCCCGGAGGAGGGGGAACAGGAAGAGAACGGCCACGCATCGCTACGCTCCAGACGATTCACCCTTGGACCTCCAGTCTTCTCACAAAGCAGATGAACTCTATGCCACCATGCCCACTATTTTAGGAGTGGTGGGTGTTTTCAACAAAGGTAAGATCATATATAAGGGGCTCTTATATTCAGCATTGTCTTGCATGATTTAAAAAAAAAACTGGACTCACACATTGTGATTACAAATGAGATTGGTGAAAGTCTTAGAGATTGGACCGATCTAGGCCTGGACAATAATTCGATATCGGTATTTATCGTGATAAGAAATGTTTCAATAACGGTGATATAATTTTTGTGGTATATCGATATGTTTTATTTACATGGACAGGCATTTTTTACTGGCGTAAGCTCGCCCCAGAGCTGAACACAATCAGCCTCCGTTGCTGAGCTATGTCTGTGCGTGATGACGTAATCACACAGGCACGTAGCCACATAGGCTAGGCTAGGCTAGGTTAGATTTGACTTGGCTAGGCTAGGCTAGACTAGGCTCGGGTCCGCTCCGCTACGCATCTAAAATGCCTCGCGCTGGAGCCAAACGGAGCCAGGACAAGCAGATTCAAGGTTTTTGTATTCGTTATCCTAGTTGAAACACTTGTTTTGATCTGTTAAATATGTTTACAAAAGAGTAAGACGCTCTGCGTCTGTTGTAATTTAAAGTTATTTTTTGTTATTTAGTTATATAGGCTTATGTTTAACAGGGATGTCATGTTTTTATTTTGCTATATGCAAATAAAATTGAGCATTGATTTATTTTGATAATTTTTTATTTCTTAAGTATTATAAAGTTTTTGTGAAAGGAGGTTTCAAAGACTTAAATACTATTTTCAGACAGTAGTGTACAGATTTCCATTGCAGGGATTCTTAGCAGTTTTCTAAGGCCTTCAAAATATTTATATCGATATCGAAATTATATAGTATCGACCGAAATTAAGGAATATATCGTGATATAAATTTTGGCCATATCATCCAGCACTAGACCGATCCAATACAGTATCGGTATCGGGGCCGATATTAAGAATGTAAGCGGAACGGTTATCGGGTGACTGCGGCCGATCCACTTACCGATCCATATTCCAGTTCGCAGCTTGAGCTGGACAATAAACCCGCCGTAAAGTTAACATAAAATGCATCAATGATCCGGATTTACACTTTGCTCCAGTGTTGTGAAGGTAATAAGTAACAAGTAATAAGTTTTAAGTGAACTTCAGCCATAATCCACATTGAATATCAAAGCACTGATTCTACCCACTCTAACCAGCTCTAAGAAATTAATCTGTTTTAAAAAAAAACAGTGATTAATTCAGCGCAGAAATACAGTTAGCGTTGCCATTTCGCCATTAGCCATTGCAGCTAATCCACTATGGTACGTGTCAAAATAAAAGTCTCATTTGAAACCAGTGCAAATTTTTTTTTTATAATTTGAAAGAAAACTATTGTGTATTTGTATATAATGTAAAAAAAGGGGATTGTTCCATCACTAGGCAGTCTAGGTAATCAAAATTCCCTACATGCGAAATCCAGAACACTATACAGAGCACTTGTAAACAATCTAAATGTCTGATATCCTCGAAGAAGTACTGAATTATTGGTTTTTAATGTAGGATAAGTTGCATCATTTGTACATATATACAGTGTAATGCTGCATGTGAGAAAGATAAAGTTCTTTCCTTCTTTCTCTTTTTCTATTCTTGTATTCTACTAACATATTCTCTCTCTTTCTCTCTTTCTCACTGTCTCTCAGACAGCAACCCTTGCATGCGCTTCAAGTGCCCGTTCTGCACGCACACGGTGAAGAGGAAGGCTGATCTGAAGAGACACCTGCGCTGTCATACGGGCGAGAGGCCGTACCCATGCCAGGCATGCAGCAAGCGCTTCACCCGTCTCGAGCACCTCCGCAGCCATTTTGAAACGGTAAGAAACACCTGCCTGGCTTCCTGGCAGAAAGTGTAGACCACTTCAAATAAACAGAAAATGGTAGTTGGGGGTATGAATGTGGTTGATGAAGTGTTGGAGCTACATGTGATTTAGAGAAAGCACATGCTAGCCTTCAAGTTCCCAGCACTGGTAGAACTGGTGTGTTGGGTAGAGTTCAAGACAAGGGCGTAGGAGCGGGTTTGATATTGGGGGACACAAATTTGCTATTATGAATCAAAGCCCACCCTATAGTGTCTTAGAACAACAATTGTTGAGTTCCAAGTAAAGGTGACTTTACAACCTAAACATGTTACTCCACATTACATTTACTGTAGGTATTATATATATTGCGTGAAATGTCTGAATTATATACATATATGACAAAAACTGGTCAGTTACCACCCAACATTTAAAACAATATAACCGATTTTGTTATTCTACTGCATATTCCCACTGTTCTGCATATTCTGCTGCATATTCCCACTGTTCTGCATATTCTAGAGCTTTCTCTGCTTTATATGCACTTAATAAAGTAAGTGGTGGTATGATGTGTCTATTAAACTGTTGGAGATACATAATGATTAATCTAGGCTCCATAGGGGGCTATGGGATTTTAACGGTACGTTCTCACTGCAGCGGTGCGGCATCGCGGCCAATCACTTTCTCCGCCTCCCACTTGCCGCTTTGGGGCGTGTCGCCTGACCAACATGTTTGTCTGCCACCAGCAAGAGTGTGTAGAGTTGTAGTTCAGTGCTGTGTTCGAATACGATGCTGTTACATAATGTTTCTCAACTAATGTGTGTAGTTCCCTCTGAATTTATATTTTAATACTGAATAAATTATAAGCTGAAGCCAATGTGAGCACTTCCCGCTTGTTTTAAAAATTCTGGTGGTTGTATTCAGCAGTATAAAACTGGGTTTCCAGTTCACATGTGGCTTGTGTGGGACAACGTCATGTCCGCGTGGCGCTGATTGGCTACCGCCTCCCAGAGTGCTCTTTGCGCGACACTGCCGCCGCTCTCCATAGAAAACAGTGGGAGGCGGAGGGAAAAACGCTTCGTGCCGCTGCAGTGTGAACGTACCGTAACAGGTAAACTCATTAAAGGACTGTTTGTTAACTAATAGGATAGACATGGTGGAAAACACAATTTTAGGACAGTGATCAGGGTTAAGAAACTGCTTTAAACTACCTACATAAAATATTGTACTAAATTCTGGCTATCCTCTACATCCATCTTCTCGATAACAATTTAGCTAAATAAATTTTTGTTCATTATGACTTACAGTAAGTCCTGCAATCCTAAATTAATAAACACAGTTTGAAAATGAATTAGTGATTAGCTGATCAGGTACAGGTACTTTTTTTTTAAAACCTTAACTTCCTATCTAGCTAATTCCGACTAATTCTGACTAACACCGCTGCAGTTTATTAATCACACAGCTGCAGTGTGGGTTTAATCTGTGTGTTTTGATTCAGAGACGCGTCCTTTTAACCAGCTGTCAGAAACAGTGTCATCACAGTTTACATGGTTATTTCCGTTTCCTTTCTTTTAGAAAAATCCCTGTATATCAATATCTGTTTTAAAGTCAGCTGCTGCTGCATTCCATTCCCGCTGCAAAATATCACAGCAGGGGAGGAGCTTCCCCTCACCAGCAAGCTGATTTGCTGTTTCTACTGAGAGGCGGAACTTAATTCCTGAATCAGCTTCGTGATTGGCGTTAAGAAATTTCCCAATCACACAGCGGTCTGTCTCCTCATTAATAGTACAGCTGAGTTGAGTGAAACAATGTCATTTTTGGGGGACAAGTCCACCTGTTTCTAATATTCCCCCCTGGTTCCTACGCCAATGGTTCTAGCTAGAGTGTGGGAATTGCACGTGACTGAAATCTTTTCCTGCAGATCCATCAGGCACGGAAGCTGGTGTGTCGGAAGTGTAAGTGTCCGGTAACGGAGGAAAGCGGTCGCGTCGTGTGTGAGGGAACCCGCCGTTACCGGCTGTGCGGAACGTGCATTCACGAGAGTGGCCTCCTGACGGACGCCACTGACACTAATGGAGAGGAACCTGGGCTGATGCTTGGCGTTGAAGAGGACCTAGAGGAAAACAGGGACATGGGCTGGGCAATGGACGACGATGACCTGGCGGAAGACTCAGGAACTGACCTAATTATTCAGGAAGTGGAGGACAGCGATGAGGAGGCTGCAGCCAAGTAAAATGTGTGTGTGTGTGAGTGTGAGCGAGAAGTTGGTGCCAGTTAAATTTAACTTTCTTTGGAAACTCTCTCAAGTTTAAATCAAAGAAAATACTAAGTTCTATAATGGTATAAATGTATACTTGTAATATAAAATTATGTAAATAGATTATTTCACAAACACAGTTGCTTAAATTACAATTATGTAATTGTGTACTGTTGGTTATATGAGAAAGATGATCATGCAGTGTTCTATTTTGCAGAATACTTAATAATTTCTCAGTTATTTTCTGTAATTTTAAACAATGTTTGTACATGCTTATTTATCTACACTTGTACAATAATCCTGCTACTTCTAAAGATTCTCAAGGATTTGATGGAAAAGGGAAACCATGCGCTACAATATTTTGTGTTTGATTTTATTTAATTTTTTTTGCAGAACAGTTTGAACAATCAAGTGTATTTTTTTTTTGTTTTTATTCGTTTCAGTTTTGTGAAAACAAATTTGCACTTATGTATCTTCTTTTTATCATTATTGTGTTGTATTAAGAGCGTTATTATGTTAATTTATTATATTTTTACTTTTTTAAAGAAAATTTATACATTTATTATTGCCTTGGATTAAAACTGTTACGATTTAAACTATATCCAGCTTTCATTCTTCTTAAGTGTAAACTATTCTAAACTAACAGTACAGACACTCATGAACATGAACATGGATAGCATAGCAATATCAGGATTTGTTTTAATGCCCTTTGGCAAGTTGCATCTTGATCAAGTTCTGGTTGGTAATTTGACCACTGGGTGTTTAGAATTGGTAGATTTCTGCAAAATATGTTTTTGAGCTGGGTTGCTGCATTTTCCTCAGAGTGCACTGTGATTTTACCCACTGATACTGCATCAGTGGCAGCTGGAAAAGAGGCTATGGCTAAATTCACGTTTCAGAGGAGCTGTGTGTTAATCTCTCACAAGTGCCGCCACCGCAGGTATAACGCCTCTCCTGGCTGGTTGCTGTATGATGTGTCGTTGCCCATATTTATTATCTTAATAATGAATAAAAGCAGTGATGTATTCATACAGTGCTAGATTTTGAAAAACACAGGGCTTTATACCCAACATCAAAGGCCCAGAGATGCCAGAATCAGAGCTGTATTGATTCGCCCACACTATACTCTAGTACTATACTAGTACTGTAGTTACCAAAACCAGACTGAGTGGAAAAGTGCTAAGTAGATAATATTTAGATATTTAGATATAGTTATTAGCGTATAAACACATAAAACCAGGAATTAGAAGAATCACAATGTGAAGAATTAAAAAACAGAAGAAAATAATGATATCTGAGAGAGAAGTATATCTGAGAGAGAGAGAGCCGGGTTAAACCTAATCATTTGTCAAAAACACAATGGCGAATCCTTCACTGGAGTTCCCCAGAAGGGTTAGACCAGAAGCTTTTGTACAAGAGCCTCCATAAAAGCCGCAACCACTGGGAACAGATGGGCTGTCCACTTAGATGTCCTGAAAGTGGAGTACCTTCACACAGCTCTATATAATAGCCTGGACTTGCCTGCTACTGAGAAAGCTAACTTCTAGAAACTTTCCTCAGAGAGAAGGTGTATATCACTGCACTCAGCCTCAGAAACTCATGGGTTAATAAACAGCTCTGGAAAAGGAAACTGAGTCAAACAATCAGCTGCAGTACAATTTACACAAGCCTTAATACCTAAAACCAATTTACTGTGTTCAAAATTCAGCTTTCCATCCCTGAAATCAAGGAGAGAGATAAACTGAAAGAGAGAGAGAATGAGTGAGAGAGATACACTGAAAGAGAGTGAGTGATTGAGAGTGAGAGATACACAGAGAGTGTGACAGTGATTGTGAGTGAGAGTGTGAGAGAGACAGAGTGAGAGATACACAAAGAGTGATACACTGAAAAGGAGAGTGTGAAAGATAAACTGAAAGGGAGAGAGATAAACTGAAAGAGAAAGTGAGAGAGATCAACTGAAAGAGAAAGAGATAAACAGAGAAAGTGAGAGAGACACGAGAGAGAGATAAGCTAAAAAGAATGAGAGAGATTAACTGTGAGAATAAGTGAGAAAGATAAACTGAGAGAGAGAAAGTGAAAGAGATACACTGAAAGAGAGTGAATGAGTGAGGGAGATACACTGAAAGAATGAGTGAGAGTAAGAGTGATACACTGAGAGAGTGAGAGAGATACACTGAAAGAGAGAGAGAGTGATTGAGTGAAAGATACACAGAGAGAGTGAGATACACAGAGAGTGAGACACTGAAAAAGAGAATGAGAAAGATAAACTAAAAGGGAAAATGATCAAGTGAGAGATAAACTGGAAGAGAGAGTGAGACAGATTGAATTGAAAGAGAAAAAGATAAACAGAGAAAGTGAGAGAGACACTAAGAGAAAGTGAAAGAGATACACTGAGAGAGTGAGAGAGATAAACTAAAAAAGAGTGATACAGATAAACTGAAAGAGAGTGAGAGAGAACATTAAAGAGATACACTGAGAGAGAGAGTGAATGAGTGAGAGAGATACACTAAAAAGAGAGATGGAGATATACTGAAAGAATGTGAGTGAGAGTGATACACTGAAAGAGAGGGATTGAGAGTGAAAGATACACAGAGAGTGAGAGAGAGAGAGAGTGATTGAGATACAATGAAAGAGTGAGACACTAAAAGAGAGAGTGTGAGAGAGAACTCCTGTCTGACTTTATTCATTCTCTCGTTTTGCTTTTAGAGACGTGGAGATCTGTAAAGCTTTCCTCACCCCTCCAGTTTAAAACTTCAAAATAAAAGTCCCTTTTAAATTAAACCTGAAAGTTTTATTTTTTGATAAATGAACCAATATCGCTTCTTAATCAGCTGGAATAAATGTACCAATGCTTTCACTGCAACCTTAACATATCTCTGTTTTCATGATACATATTTTTATATTAAGGCAAAAGTTTAATTATGGCTTATAAGATCGATAATACACATATAATTACTATATGCTATTTTTTTATGTATATTACAAATAAACACATGTACATCCATATTTTCATATTTTGTACTTACCTCTGGTTACTCTCTCACACATATACAGTCACTGAGTCTCTCAGTCACAGATTTTTGGACAAACCATGGAATTTCACATCTCCACAGTCCAGCAGAGAGGTAAGAGTGGGAAGATGGAGGAGAGGTGGAGAAAATGACATACAGTCTTCTCAGTCTTTCCATCCTTCCTTTCACCAACTCTACCCTTACCTGATTTCACTCTTTACACTGATCGCTATATATGGAGTATGTGGAGTATTGCTGGTGAATTACAGTGCATACTGTTGTTTTCTGGGCTTCTGTTGGGAGACGGTCTGCAGGTCCAGTGTTGGGAGACGGTCTGCAACTCTACCACATTTTCACTGAAAGAGGTAAGAAGAGAAGCTTAAGAAGAAGCAGTTGGCCACTTTTTATAGCTTATTAGTAACTAACTATCTTTATTAGGAACTGTCATGTTGATTTCAGTCAATGGCAGCCTTGGCAGTTCGGGTTTGGTGTTAAGCTCAGCAGCTTTGTGTATTGGTGTATTGAAGAACATGTAATCTAATTTAATCTAATAAACAGTCACTGAGTTGCAGTTCTGCAAATGGAAACACCTGGTTAATTTAAGAGGTTAATAAAGATGGTTCGGATTGGTTAGAGCTGACAGAAAGGTCAAAGTATCTTGGATAATCACTCTCACAATTATGGAGAGCAGAAAAGCCTTTTAAAAAGAACACATATAACCCTGAAGTTGGGTAGGCTATAACAGCAGCCAAGAACAGAAAGCTGAGGCTGCAGTAAGCCTGGCTTTTTCCTGTGGTCAGAATTTATCAAGAAAATATTTGAGACCAAACCTCCTTGTGTGAAAAGTCCAGGCTAGTAAAGATGGTGTAATGGTGTCGTGGAGGTTTTCTTGGCACATGGCTCTTTCTTTGGGCTGATAGTACCAATCATTTTTACTGGAATGCCACAGCCTATTTGAGTATTGTTGTTTTTCACAGTCACGTCCAGCTCTGAGTAGTAGCTTCATTAAAAAGTCTGCCTGCACTGTTTTAACAGGCCACTCACCGGTTTTCAGGCTCTTATAATAATCTTTACTGAGCTTCAGGATAGCTAGTACATGTGTGGGAGTTCCTCCAGCACAGACTAAAGGCTAGTTTGTATTAACACAAAAGTTTAATACTTTAGACCAGTATTTCTCTATATCTTACCTGTATGATAAACTACTCACCAACACACACTGCTGACAGCCCTCATTGATAATAATTTGAACATAGAAAATGTGGAAAGGAAATATGTGTTTGGTAGATTATTTCTTTGTTGTAACAATGCTTCTTAACAAATCTTATATGACTTATTTCTCTTTTAATGGTGCCACATTTGTAAGGAACATGCCTTTGTGAGATGAGCAGCAGAGCTGAGTATGTGGGTTGCTGCCATAAAAAAAAATCCAAAACGTTCTCTGCCAATGCCAAACTGCTTATTTATGTTCCTGTTGCTATTGGCACTTGTTTTGATAGTTACTGATGGTTACTTTCAAAAACCATCCCTAATCATGAATAAAAAGTGTTCTAAATCACATGAAATGAGTAAAAATAAACTCTTTCTTTGCCTCATTGGTCCAAGTGCAACCATGCCATAATATCTGAGTTGAGTGTTGTTGTTTTTTTCTAATGCAGTAAGCGTGGATAAGCTACTGTTTAATTGTCTTGACTTTTTTGTATTGGCTGGTTCATGGTTTGTTCAATTACGATTATGTGGAACAAAACATTTTTTTAAAATGTCATGTTTGTTGTAACAGTCAATGTTGAAGGCCAAATTCCATATAATAGGGGATGTCAGAGGCCGCAAAATGGGTGTCCCAAGAAGATGACACCCCAAGGGCACCAAACAAGTCAATGGGAGAAAAAGCTGGTTGGCATTGGCAGAGAGGATTTGGCAAATTTTACTTGGGCACAACACACATACTCACATATACACATACTGTTTATCCCACAAATGGAAATCTAACAGGCTCTTCAATGGTATAAGACTTCATGCCAAGAAGCATTGTAACAATAAAGAAATAATCAACCAAACACAAATTTCATTACTTTATGTGCTATGTTTAAAAAAATGCTGAATGTTGATGAACTAATGTTGATGTTGAGTTTAGCGTTTTCAATCACCCTTATAATTTTAATTTGATTTTAAACTGAACTGAAGTGAACACTGGGCTAATTGGTGGGTTTTATTGATTTCCTGTTGAACAGTTTGATCCTGATGTAGTATAAACTCTGGTTAACTGAATTATTAGTGCATTTAGGAAGAAGCAGTAGCCTCAGCTATTGATTACAACACCACATTAAAGGTCTCATTCCATCATTTCTTTTCATTCATTTTAAAATGTCTAGTTGTGATCTCTAGTATGAATGAATGCCATGTGAGCCGTTTTTTGTCAAAAAACAGTGCTCCAGTATTTCTGTATAATCCTGCTTTAATTCACTGGATTAGTGGTCTCTGAAAAAAGACAGGATTTCAGTTCTTGCTCATAAATATTCATACATGCAAACATATCGTCTCTGATTGGCTAACAGCACTGCCTTTGCCCCACAGTAAATTTTCAGCTCTAAAACTCTAAAAGAGATATAGACTTAGATATAAAGATGTAGCATGGCGCACGCTTTGACCGGTGTTCTGTCGAGTTGTGCTACCTTGTCAAATAGTTCTTCCCTAATGTATATTTAAGGTCTCTGTAAAATGCAGAATCCCCCAGAGATCTGATGTAAGCCTATAGTTATTTACACAAGATAGTTGAAATTAGGTACTGCAGACAGTGGAGGCTAAGAGACAGTTTCATATGCAACATGCATATACAACTCAGAGAGACCTATTGTATTTCACAAACAACAAGAAAAAGTGGATTTTAGTGGAAGGAGACCTTCAACAAATATGGAAATGTGAAAAAGGTCTATTAACCTATTAGGACTCCCCCTATCATTTGTGATGTCCCCAACACTGGGAGGGTGAGGACAAGTGCAAGCCTCCAATACATGTAAAGTCTTAGCTGCCGCTAATGCTACATCACTAAACAGCCAACACACCCAGAGGAAAGAACCAAATATCCAGCTCAGATACATTAGCCAACAGATTCAATGCAAGTGATGAGGGAAGAGGTTTCCATCTACCCATGCCTGAAAAAGCCAGGCCTATTGTGTTACCTATATCATGCAGGACACTTTTTATTCTTTCAAGTTCTTGCAGGTACATTTAAAGGGCAGTGGAGTGACCAGCTTCTCTACTGTATTAATTAAGAGTGTCCTTTCACCTGTGTTTGTGTTTTGCTCTAGAAGCAGTCACATGTTCCGGTTTGCAGTGTGGTGGATGGGTGTATGGGTAGGAGTGTGTGTATGCCTATCCTGGGCCGTGCCCCCTCAGCACCGTGGTTGGCTGCGGCTGTGGGAGGAGGGAGAGAGCTGTGGGGAGTGTGACAGGTCTCGCTGCCCTGTGGTGCCATCCGGCTGTCCGGCAGGCCTGGTGAGAGACAGGTGCGGCTGTTGTGAGCACTGCGGTAATGCTGAAGGTCAGTGGTGTGACCTCGACCGCTCTCAGGAGTTCTACGGCCGCTGTGGTGACGGGCTGCGCTGCCAGAGGAGGCCGTCCCGTGCCAGGGGTCTGGGGGCCGAGCCAGAGCCCAGGTGTGTGTGTAAGAGCAGGGGGGTGGTGTGTGGCTCAGATGGTTGGACATATCCCAACCTGTGCCAGCTAAGAGAGGCATCCAGTAAGTTAGAGACCATGCTGTACCAAACGGCTCCAGGACCATGCAGTGCTGGTACGTCCATTTAATTTCTACATGTTTCTACATTTAATTTATACAGTAGCTGGTAATTTAATCAGTAACACTTAATTAATTAATTGTAATTTTACATGTTTAGTGACCTACCGTATTTTTCGCACTAGGCGCACTTAAAATCCTTTATTTTTCCCAAAAATCGTCAGCGCACCTTATAATCTGGTATGCCTCATGTATGAATGTTATCTTCAGCGGTAGGTAAAGCCAGTAGCCTGCTGATAACCCTGGCTAGCACTGCTAGAGCAGCATTAGCCGCTAACCGCTAGCTCTTTCGCCATTCAGAGGTAAGTATTATTGGTCTGTAGTCTGTTGCTAACCCTGGCTAGCACTGCTGGAGCAGCATTAGCCACTAACCACGCTAAGCGCTAGCTCTTTTGCTATTAATAGGACAGTATATCGGTCTGTAACATGCGTGTTTTTACCATGTTAAAACAAGCTACATGGGACGAATCACTAGCTATAATGCCCTGGCTTAGCGTAACACTCAGGGTTCCTCAGTGTAGCACTGTCAGGCTAGCATTAGCAGTTAGCAGCTAATGCTAATACTCTAGTCTTAGTGCCGGAGAAATTTGGCAATCTAAGCTTACTGTATACAAACTAAAGCGCTTCACTCACCCCAATAAACAGGTAGGTGTTTCCTACCTTGTACAGGGGCTCTTAAAAAGATATACAGTACCAATCAAAAGTCTGGACACATCTTTTCAGTGAAGTTTTTTTTTCCTACATTGTAAATAAGTACTAAAGTCATCAAGACAACAAAGGAACACATAATTAATTGTCAGGTCAAAGTATCAAAGTTCTTAGAATTTTTTAGAATTTTATTTTTTTGCAATAGTATAGATAAGAGCAATATTAGGGCTATTCACTGTATACCAACTGTACATTTTCACAACACAACTGATGCACAATTTGCAGCTGTTGAGTGAAAGACATTCCAGCTGACTACCTCATAAAGCTGACTGAGAAAATGCAGAAGTGTGCAAAGCTGTCAAGCAAGGAGCTACTTTTTGTATAGGTCTATAGGTTTGTTTAACACATTTTTGGTTTATTAAATTATTCCATGTTTTTCTTCATAGTTTGGATGACTTTAGTATTAATCTACAATGCAGAAATATTTTAATAATACAAAGAAAATCTCTGAAAGCACAAAGTATTGTAAATGTTCTAATAAAATGTCCAGAGAGTGGAGGTATTAAGGCATTATAGTGGCCAGTGAGTGCAAGCACAAAGTAGGGGTTTCTAATCAAGTGGCCAGTAAATGTAGATGTTTTCTCCTCATAGCTCCTCGCATAATCAGAGACCCCAAAAACTCGAAAAACTATACTGGCCATGACATCGTATTTGGGTGTGAAGTGATGGCCTACCCTTTACCAAATGTGGGCTGGAAGAAGAAGGACAGTGACCATTTCCTCCCTGGGGATGACCCTCACATCTCTGTACAGGTGAGTGAGGTGCTGTTTGTTATTGGATCATAAAACACCACTGCTGTACTGGAACTGTTACACTGTCCTAAATGCCCCTCCTCTATAAGGTGCGTGGTGGTCCGCAGCGCTACACTGTGTCAACCTGGCTCCAGATCCACGGCCTCCGCCAATCAGATGCAGGCATCTACATCTGCATCTTCCACAATGCTCTGGGAGAGAAATCTGCCTCAGCACACCTATCAGTGATCAGTAACGGTATGATGAAAAAATGGGTCAGTTTGATTGTAGTACAAAGAAGGGGGTTATAATAAAGTGGCCAGTGAGAAGAATTACAAGCTAATGTAGGTGTTTCTAATAAAGTGGCCAGTGAGTGTAATTACAAGGTACTGTAAGTGTTTCTAATAAAGTGGCCAGTGAGTGTAATTACAAGGTATTGTAGGTGTTTCTAATAAAGTGGCCAGTGGGTGTAACTGCAAGGTACTGTAGGGATTTTTTAATAAAGTGGCCAGTGAGTGGAAGGACAAGGTAGGTGTTTCTAATAAAGTGGCCACTAAAAACACTGATTAATCTGTGGATATTAAGGTCATGGTGCAGGCTGAAAGCTTTCTGGGCTTTGATATATTCTAGCCCACAATCTGAATCAAAGAGAAGAACACAGGCTCAACAATCAGAAAATGTAAATTCATGAGATGATTGATGGCAGTGGTTTAATATGGTAATGCTGGAGCTCTCATTCACTGCTTATTGATCTGTTTTTTGTTTCAGAGATAAGAAACATCCCGAATGGCCTGTATGACAGTGACCTTTTCTCTGATGGAAGTGAAGAGCCACATGAAGAAGAGCTGGACCTTGGGTCTTTGACTGTGTGATAATGTTCAACATATCTTAGAATCACATATAAATAACTGCTACAATTTAAACAAAATACACCAGCACAACACAGGATAAATAAAATATGTGTTTATTAATTTTATTACTATTGAACTTTGGCACAATATTGAGCTTGGAAATCATCTACAGTCATCACAGTAAAAACACCTTTACAGCAACCTTTCTCTATTAATTAATAAACAACTTTTTACTTTGGTGTGTAATTATTGGCACTTTCTTTTCGCACACACTGTACTAGTCTAGGTGGTAGTAATTTTTAAAGGCCATAAGAAAATGTTCCTCCCTCAGTTCCTCGTAAATGCTTGGTGTGCGCTGTCCACATGTTCCTTCTACACACTCTCTTCTGCAGTGTGGAGATCACAAGATTAAAACTATACACACAGTATAAACAGAGAGTAGCAAATCCTAAACCCAAGACTCATAAATATCAGAACAGTTCTGAAATAAAAGGCCACATCTGTTTAACTCAAGCTGAAGGTCACAGTTTCTCCAACAGGATAAATGCAGTAGTTCAGCCCAGAATCTATATTATCTTAAGTTAAAGCTAAATAAGGTTAGCCATCAACCAAACAATTTGTATACTTACAAATTCCTACTTTTTTTTTTTTTTTTTTTTTTTACTTCTATCCTTATTTTTAGCTTGTTTTTAGTCATATCCAATTCCCATCCTGTAGTAAGGCGATTGTTGAGAGGGTGAGGGCTAGCATGTTTTAAAATTGATGCTAATGCAACTTACTGAAGCTCAACAATAACTACTCATTCAGTTACTTTAACTAACAGATTTCAGGCATGTTTAGCTGAGGTAACCGAACAAATAATTATTGTTCTCCTCCAAGCGTGTTGAGCTTTAGTGATGTTGAGTTTTAAAACTCTCCCAGGGGTTTCACCTGATGTTGGATTTAATTATTTTTTTCACATTTATATATTACATAAACAAATACCTGTTATTAATTTGGCTGATGCTGTTTTAGTCTGCAACTTTTCACATTTACTCCTGACAGCATCATTTTTCCTACTGGGCTTGTCCTCCCAACTTTTTACGTCTTTTTTTAGGTTGTCTCTTATTGTTTTTCAGAGCTTTATTTTAGAAACAACAATATTTTTTGACTTAAACATTCTTTCAGTGTCTTTCAGTACATTCATACTGTGACCATATGGCAACGAAACAGTGGCAGTTGCAGCTGTCCACAGTAATGGACCATGTTTGTCCATTTTCAATTACGGCAACTAGAAATATAACGTTTTTTTTATTATTTGAACACAATATGTAATAAGGTTGGCACAACTTTTGTTTGGGAGTTTTGAAGTTGTTGTACATAAAAAAGAAATGAACTGGGTTAAAGATTTATTATTTATCTGCAGCCTTATATAGATGGGTTAATTCGGCGGGAAACCTTTCCAGGATAAGGATAAAATGAATGAACAGATCAATTTCGTCTCCATAGTGGTGCTGCTATTGTGGTTTTTATACCAGCAGCAGCAGCAGCTTCAGGCACAGTACTCTAGGTTAGTTCAAATTCGTTAAACGAACATGCTCATTTTTCCTGCTTTTCCGTTTTTTCCGGTTCTGACTGCAGCCCACTTTGTTAGCGTCATGCCGTCCAGTTCCGCCCACTTTGTCAGCATCATGTATTAGCTCCGCCTCTGAACGGAAGTAAACAATGTACAAGCTTGCGAGACTGACAAGGCGTGGCGTGGACAAAGTGGGCGGGACTGGACGCGCTGGACGTCTAACTCCGCCTTCCCGCAGGCTGCAGTCAGTAGTAGTTGGTTATTTTTCTTTTTCTGCTGCCGTTGTTGAGGAACACCTGCTCAGCTTTCTGTAATTGGTCCGAAAGTTCGAACCATTCAGAAAAGCGCTTTCACACTGCAGGCGAACCGGACCATGGATCAGAAGATCCGGACTGAAACCACCTCTGTTGGTGGGACCAAAATCTGGTCCTTTGGTCCGGACTGTGGTTCACGGCTCCTTTCACACCTGCTACTTTGGTTCGGACCAAACGAGGCAGGTGGGAAAGCACCCTTAAAGTCAAAGGAGCACTAGATGTTAATCTACACAGATTTCTCTCCTGAAAACTGTTTATTTGGGTAAGTAAAACGCTTCAGTTTATTTACAGTAAACTTAGATTTCCACATTTCCACTAAGGCTGGATGTAGCATCATTATCATTATCATTAGCGGCTAATCGCAAGCGCTAGCCACAATAAATGCCACCCAACAGAGCTACACTGAGAAACCCTGAGTGTTTTGGTAAGTCAGGGCGATATTAGGTAGCGTTTCATCCCACGTAGCTTGTTTTACACGGTAAACATGCAGACTATAGTCTGATAATACTCACCTCTGAACGGCAAAAGATTAGCACGGTTAGCGGGTAATTCTAATACTGCTCCACCCTAAACTAAACTGAAACTCTTGAATAAAGCTGTACTTCAGTGGAGTGGCTTTACTGCTCCTTACAACATGACTGGTACAATTCATACATAAGACGCCCCGGAATATAAGGCGCACCTTCGATTTTTGGGAAAATTATAGGATTTTAGATGTGCCTTATAGTGCAAAAAATAATTTAATAAATTAAAACTCTTGAAGATAATGAAGCCAGTTGGTGAGGCTTTGAAAACTATTCTAGTTGCCACCTAGAACATTAGGTGATACTTTCAGCTGATCTGATTCTACGCTGCATTCTGTTTGAACTGGGATGTCATCATTTGCAAGTTTCAAGTAGGCAGTTTCAACTGGAAGCCCTCAAATGTTTCCTATTTGGGATGTAAGGAGAGCCTCACACAGCAGTAGTAAAGCAGCAGTTTTATACAGTTTATTATTACTTCTATCTATTAGTGTCTCATTAAATCAGTCGCACAGACAGTACTGTCTAACTACTATTTGTGGACATGTTTACATCGTGTTTGGATGTGCAAAAGGCAGTATATTGCGTTACTATGAACTTGTTCTGCTTACAATGCTAATCATACTAATCTGTAGGACATATTTTGTCTAGATTCCCTTATAAAACACTGGTACATTTCTTTCAAACCTGTTGTGGCAAACTCTGAATTCTTTAAAGAACTGTTTTTTTGAAAATAAACATTATTATTTTGATATAATGTGTCGTTATTGGAGTATAGGAACTAATGGACACTGTCAACTAGTGTGCACATTTATTTTCAGCCCTTACATCAGAAGTAAATGGAAATCATCATTATTGCTGCTTTGCTGTAAAGGGCAAAACTTTTTTACCTCAAGTTAAATTAAGTTGCCTCACACACACTGCTTCATCAGGAATAGAGTGACAAAACATTCTTGGGGCTAACAACCAAAGAGTGTCAGATATGCACTAATTATCAACATTACCCTTGCATAATTTCAGTAATGATGGCTGTTCATTTTCACATACAGCTCTGGAAAAAATTAAGAGACCACTTTAGTTTCTGAACATTATTGTTGTATTCTATAAACTATGGACAATATTTTTTTTTTCATTTTCACAAAATGTTGAAGAGCTGTCAGGCCTCTAATAATGCTAAGGAAAGAAGTTCATATTTATAAAGTTAAGTGTTCAGAAATTCATATTTAATGCAATAATCACAGTTTTCATGCATCTTGGCCTGTTCTCCTCCACCAGTCTTACACACTGCTTTTGGATACCTTTATGACACTCCTGGTGCAAACATTCAGGCAGTTCAGCTTGGTTTGATGGGTTATGATCATTCATCGTCCTCTTGATTATATTCCAGATATTTTCAATTTGGTAAAATCAACGAAACTCATCATTTTAATCTCTTAATGTTTTCCAGAGCTGTATTTTAGTAACAACAATATTTTTTGACTACAACATTCTTTCAGTGTCTTTCAGTACATTCAAACTGTGACCAGCAGAGGGCGCCATATGGCAACGAAACAGTGGCAGTTGCAGTGGTCCACAGTAATGGACCATGTTTGTCCATTTTCAAGCTGAAGGTCTTGAAGTTTGCGGAACTGGTGCTAAATTCCCTTAATAAGTGTTCTGGGTAGATGTTCTGTATAAAAAGGAAAGCAGGTGTGTAACCAGTTCCCTGTGCCTCAGCTTGACTGGGAACTGAGCAGTCCTGGGCTGTAGAGTGTTGGTTTCAAGTTCAAGTTTAAAGAAAGTAAAAATATTGAATATTGACGGACTTTACTCCAGTCTGAAACCACTTAGATGGTAGCTGGAGTGTCTGTCAAACCTGCAGGGGTCCAAAAGTGGTGAAAGGCAAATATGGTGGGTATCCAGTAGGAGGCATCACATCTCAAAATGCCGGTATATGTTCTCCACGTACCCCAGGACTCTCTGCCAGTCGGGACCTTCGGCTTTCAGCATCTCCTCCACTGTCTGAAGAGAAACACAGTGTTCAGGTTCTGATCAGCAGAGCTGATCATTCTCAAAATCACCTGTTTGAAGATCAGAATGCCTATATTCCCAGTCTACATTCTCATGTGGGGCTCAAATAAGAAGAATATGGGCATGGGCCCATAAAAAAATAATAACTTGCACTCACCTAGTATGAGTAGAGTTTACTCAATTTTTGATAAATTATTACCTGAACTGAACAGCTAATACACACAAAAAAGGGGTCACCCATTATGCAAGTAAATAATGTCAGAAACTTGGGAAAAAGTGGTGTTCACCCTCTCCTGACTTCTGATTGATCACACCTGATCATCTTTAGTATACATACCCCTCTGTTTCCTTAGCTTTTCGCCGAGTATTGAATCTAGTTTTCTACCTCTTCTAGGATGCTTTCTTTTGTTGTTTTTCGACCCATTTTGTGTTTTTTGACTCTGTACACTGTTTAATCCCTCCTAGTTCCATCACGGACCCTGAAGGGCCCATCACTCAACTTCATATGTGGGGTCAACATAAGTGCACAACTGGGCCATCCATACAGAGCTCTCATGGGTATGTTATCTTGGATAAGCTCACCAGTGAGTTAGTGATTCCCACACTCTGTCCCGTCTGAAATGCCAGTAAGAGGTTTTCTTTCTGTAGAAAAAAAACACATAACAATCATAATCTTTAGCATTAGCACACTGTAAAAAGTAACATCATTTCTTTCATAATATCCTAACGATTTAACTGTAATTATAGTAAAGTTGTGTTTTCGTAAGAAAGACGTGTATGACTAAATACACTTGAGTAAACTAGTAACAGACACTTTCAAGATCTAACTTAAAAAATGTAGCACCATATTAATTCATGCATCTTCCCTATTGGTTCCAGGCATCATTTATTTATTTATTCAGATAAATTTAGTAAATAAAACTGTGTTTTAAGTGTACTTAAAAAGTAGAAATATAATGCTTATATTTACTTATCTTTTCCAGGGAAAACTTTACTTATTTCAAAAATATTTTGTGAACAGCAAAACAAACATACAATTTGGTGAGAAAATTGGATTGTTATAGAGGACGACAAAAAAAACACACATTTTGTCATGAAAAAGAACACATTTAATATTAAATTAAATTAAATTAAAAATTTTTTTATTTTTACATTTATTCCTGTAGTTTTACATTTATTTATTTATTTCTGAATTTCTTTATTTATGTGTTTATTTATATATTTTAACCTTTCTACATTTATTTATTTACTACCACATTTATTCATTTATTTATTTCTGTATTTGTATGTTAATTAGGTAGGCAGACTTATCCTTAATCTAAAGCAGGATTGGTCAACTACTCTATTTTAACTACTCTAACTTTCCAGCACTGTGCTGGCTGCCCCACGCCCGCGATCCCCTGGGGCCCAGAGAGACAGGGGAGGTCCTGACCCAGCACCGTAGCTGGGGAGATCCGTGAGAAAGGCAGGTTGATGTTCACTAAATAATTTAACATTTTGTAGCTCAGCATAAGCTGAGAGTGAGGCTGTTTCTGTAATGCAGTTTTTTTTACCACATTGGTGGTGTTGTGTATTACCTTGTTCTCAGGACTGAGCGTGTTATATGGTATATGTGAAGGGAGGTAGGTATGGTAAACTGCACAGAAGGCCAAACCATCCACCCAGCTGCTGCTGAAGTTAGTGATCTCAATATTCTGAAAGAGAGAGAGATATAAAGAGAGTAGAAGAGAAAACAAAACAATTATTCCTTTTTCAATATATACAGACAGTGACACTCGTCACCTTATTCAATTCATATATCAGATCAATATTAGATCAATCAATCATCAGTTTATCCATCTGATTATTCACTTCTTTCTAGCCAGTGTCAAAGCAATTTACAGCCTAACCCACGCATTAACACAAGTTAAAGAAAAACAAAGCACCCAAAACAGTTTCATTAGCATGACATGTGATCATGTTATATGTTGAATTTTATTTTTGTATTTATTTACTTTTTATTCCATTTTCCCCCCATTGTGGAAGGACAACTACTCAACTCACTCAGGAGGGTGAATACTAGCACATGTCTCCTCCTATACATGAGACCAGACTCTCTCAGGCTCTGGTTGCTGACGTGAAAGGCATTACCTGGCATTTAAAACAGCGATCCTTGGATCATAGTGGCAAGCGTTAATCCGCTGGACCACTTATTAATTATTAATTATTAATATTAATTATTATAATTGTGTTTTGTAACTATGTGCTGTGAGGGTCTGTTTCTATTAGACAACATGTTGATTACTGTGTAATGTCCCTTTTAATTAAATCTTAAATAACATTCAAAATCAAAGGAAACTCGCACAAGAACACAAAAAGCCAAACTCAATCTCAAAAAACTCCAAAGTTTGGCCATTCTTGGTTTTACTGATTAGCTAGTAAATGTTGTTTTTGTTTTATGGCCCAGAGCAAAAGTCTGGAATTAGTAGGATCTAATGAACTGAACCCATTCTTCTCAAACAGTGAAATGTTCTTATTGCCACTTGCTGCAACACAAGCTCAAAGCATGGTCCAGCCACCCCCATGCTTAACAGTTGGAAAGGTGTTCTCTTTATGAAAATCTGCATATTTGTTCCTGTTAACAGCTATTCCTTAATTACACAATAAATTAAGTAAACAGCTTCCTGAAAAAAAAAACTTTTATAGTTGTCTCCTGCTTTCTAGGAATAAATTCTATTAATTTCTAGATTGGGGTAATCCTATCCCTAATGTTAGGCAGTTGCTTAGAGGAGCTCATGGCTGCTGATAGTTTGAAAAATGTCTAAAATATATGAATTCAAAAAATATGTGAAATTTGCCATTTTAACCAGATTGTTTGGGTGGAGCTCTGTACCGAGTATCCGATGGTTCGGTTCTGGCACCAGCGCAGTAGTGAGTTCCTCTTGGAGCCCCCATGCCGCCGCACCAGCTTACTGAAGTCCTCTAGAGGCCTGGATTTAAAAGCACAGCAAAAATAAAAGGGAAAAAATATTTTAAAAATCTAATTTTTCTGTTTGTATTACCTCAAACTAACAAACAGTTTGGTGTGTGCTTCATCTTGCACTGTGGTAGCGACAAGAAACTTAATGTATGTCTTTCTCAGGACACTTTTACACCTTAAAATAAACATGCAGACTAAATTATTAGTCCTGAAGATACAAAACTTCATCGTATTTGTGCATTAGGTCTATATTTATTATTATACCACAGTTAGTTGCTACCCTGCATTCTGATCGGCTGAGATGCGTTCTATGAGAGGCTGAGAGGGGTTCCGTTATCAGCCGGTAATGCACTGTAACCGAAGCTCTCCATGTATTACTCCACCACATACAGGTAACCTAGCAACAGTGCAGCACTTACAAGCCAAACAGCAAACACAACTCGAGGAGTGTTTATAACCAAACACATCATATTTTCTCGTCCTCTTTAACTTAAAATCTTTCATTAAAACTCTTGTATAATCGCAATAATACACTCGAGGTTCGTACTATAACGTGTCATATTGGCCCTGCTGCGCTGCTCTACTGTAACAGCTGTGCCAATATTACACATTATAGTGCTCCCTCTCGTGTTTTATTGCTTACGTATTATTATTTTTATTATAATTATAACAGATGTTCCATTTAAAATGGTTCAAAACATGACTTCACAAAGTGCAGAATAAGTTTTGTGAGCAGTGTAAGAGTGTAAAAGTGAGAGATGCTCAGTGAGATAGAGAAGGACAGTGCGAGAGAGATACAGTGATTTAATAGGACAGAAAACAGAATGAAAAAAGAAAGGAAAAACAATTTACACTCACGTCGTCCTGCCGGTCTTATTCAGGGGAAGATCTATAAGAGGAGAACTCGACAAATGTGATAAATTCCCATCCTTTTTATCTGTTAAACACACACAGACACACAGAGACGAGGGATAGAAATGAATGCAGTGTCTTCACTCTATGAATATATTTTCAGTGTATTTGTGGGTTTCTGCTTGTTCTGTGTACCTTTATATGAATTGATCAGGTTGTCCTGCTGGTCTAAGATCAGTCTCTCTCTGGCTGGGTTGTTATTCTAGAATTTAACAACATCACTGTTTTACCAAACACACACACACACACACACACACATACTCTTCCAAACACATTTAGTTTGAATAAATCCACATATAAAACCATTCCACTGTTGAGCAGTGGTCAGAGAGTATCTATCAATTTTTAATATAAAAAAAACACATTTAAAAGTAAATCATTCAAGGCTTTGAAGTTTAAGTGTTAAGTGTGTCAAATTTTACCTTCATTAAAAGAACTGTATTTATTACTCATTTCCAGTGTGTACACACTAGGGGTGGGCGATATGGTTCTAAAATAATATCACGATATTTCAGGGTATTTTTGCGATAACGATATACTTGCCGATATAGGAAAACTAAAATAATTAATTCATTTCAGGAATATAGTATAATAGTATAACAGTATAAACATAATGTGGCAAAATAAATAATATAGCATAAAATAATATAATGCAGCAAATAATATTGCAGAATATTTAGTGCAAGCATATAAACTGCAAACAATTAAAACAATTATATAATAAACACACCTAAAGCTTCACAGTAAATAATAGACTACTTTTAAGACAGAACATCTCTATTATCACAATATGGATTTTTAATATCATGATATTTCTGTGTCACAATATATTGTATACGATATAATATTGCCCACCCCTAGTACTCACTACCACGACGGTAGGTACATATTGTAGGCTAGTTGATTTATATCCGAAATTAAATTTTATTTACAGTATGTAAGTCAGCATCCCGTTACAAAAACATTTGTCAAGACAACACAACCAGACGAACAATTAACTTGAGTAATGGCTACTGGAATTAAACTTTATATCGTTTTGCTGTATCATTTGAAGCTCTAAAACTTCACCCAGATGGAAGAGATGGAAGAGCCCAGACCCATTTCTGAATATGGATGCCGAATTCAAAATTGAATCAGAAAAACAAATAGACCAAAGGAGGATGGGTCCCCCCTTACATATTAGCCTTGATAGTACATGTTACAGTACATGTGATAGTACAAGGTACATGTGAGTGTTAGTTTTTCCTAGAGTTTCTTTGAAGGGAGTTTTCCTTGCTTCCGCTGATCACTGAGGGTTCTGCTCTAATACTTGTCCAAACTACCTGTATAGAATGAATAGAACTAAACTATAGAAGCAAAATTTACACTTTCAAACGAAACTAGGTTTATCTTCAACACCAACAAAGCACTCCTACATTCTGCAGTGGTATGAAAAAGTTTGGGCACCCCTGATCATTTTCATGATTTTTCTTTAAAAATCATTATTTGTTCAGATCAGCAATTTCAGTTAAATATATCATATAGCAGATGAACACAGTGATATTTGTGAAGTGAAATGAAGTTTATAGGATTTACAGAAAGTGTGCAATAATTAAACTAAAATTAGGCAGGTTCCTAAATTTGGGCATTCTTTTTATTTTATTGATTTGAATATCTTTAACACTAATTATTGGAACATATTTTTTTTAATAAACTCATTAACCATTGACCTAAATACACAGACAAATCCAATTATGAGAAAAGGTTAAGGAGCCAGTTGCAAGTTTTCTCCTCTTTGCATCTTGGCAAACATGGCAACATGGGACCTCAAAACACACAACTCTCAAATAACCTGCAAACAAAGATTGATCAAACATTATGGTTTAGAGGAAGGATACAAAAACTATATCAGAGATTTCAGCTGTCAGTTTCCACTGTGAAGAGCACAGACACAGTTCTAGTTAAGGCTCAAAGTGGCAGACCAAGAAAAATCTCAGATAAGCAGAGGAGAAGAATGATCATCTCAGTCCCCAGACCTGAATATTATTGAAAATCTGTGGTGTGATTTAAATCAGGCTGTTCAGGCTCAGAAACCTGAAATCAAACCTGACTGAACTGGAGATGTTTCATTAAGAAGAATGATCCAAAATACCTTCAACCAAAGGCCAGACTCTCATTGGAAGCTATAGAAAGAGTTTAGAAGCTGTTACTTCTGCAAAAGGAGGACCTACTAAATATTGATGGAATTTTTTTGTTGGGGTGACCAAATTTATGCACCTGCTTAATTTTATTTAAATAATTATTGCGCATTTTCTGTAAATCCAAAAAACTTCATTTCACTTTTCAAATATCACTGTGTTCATCTGCTATATGATATATTTAACTGAAGTTGCTGATCCGAACAACTAACGATTTATAAAGGAAAATCATGAAAATGATTAGGGCAATCCCAATTTTTTATACCACTGTATTTCCAATAAGAAGGGCAGCGAGTTTTGCCACTTTAGTGCCACCCTCAGTACACAGAACTCTTGAATACAGTAATTAAGATTAGAATGGAGCTCCTTACCTTACTGACTGGTTTTGTAGTAAACTTTATGGAGGTCTGGGATGTACCATTCAGCACAGTGCTGGGGGGGTCTGAGGGAAGTCGGGACAGGCTTCTGCAGAAAGACGGAATGCACCTTGAAATTAGCGAGTGGGTGTGTTTCCACAAGATGTTCCAGTCAAAATTTGCCCTTTAACACCATGAAACCAAGACAATGAAGCGTTCACAATCACTGAACACCATTCTCCACACTGCCGGATCCGTGGGAGTTAATTTAATTCCAGAAAGATGATTCACGCTAACTCTACTGCTCATTGGTCACACTCCATTAGCTTCTGGTCATACTTCAGAGAGGGGCTGCTTGGAGTTATTTTATGGGCTTGCATTAAAGAATATATTTTAAAAAAATAATTAATAACAGCAGTATTGTATGATTAATCACGAATAATCACACTTTTGCCTCTTCTTAAGACGTGAGCAGTTAATAGTAGCTATTTAAATGTAAATAAGACTTTTGGCTAAATGCTAAAGTCTAAAAACTTTTGGCTGGAAGCTAAAGCCCAAAACCTTTTGTCTAAATGCTAAGGGCAAAAAACGTCTGGCTAAAAGCTAAAGCTCAAAAACGTCTGGCTAAAAGCTAAAGCTCAAAAACGATTGGCTAAATGCTAAAGTAAAAAAGGAACTTTTGCTTAAAAGCTGAAGCCCAAAAACTTTTGGCTAAATGCTAAAGTCCAAAAAGTTCTGGCTCAAAGCTAAAGTCCCAAAACCTCTGGCTAAAATGATAGGATACTAATACCTTTGTCTGATATAGCCATGTCCCAAAAACTTTGGCAAAATGAAAAAGTGCAAAAACATTTGGCTAAACTACGGCTAATAGAGCAGTGTCCAAACACCTTTGGGTACATGGTTGCTATGGAATCCCAGATCATTGCTAAGTGGGTGCTATGTTGTTGCTATGATTTACCAAGTGGCTGTTAATGTGTTTGTAAGTTGTTGCTATGGAATTCCGGGTGCTTGTTAAGGTTTTGCTGAGCTATTGCTAGGTGGTTGCTATCAAATCTGTGGTCATTGCTTGCGTACTGCTTGGTATTACAGGTGGTTGCCAAGGTGTTCCTAGGCAGTTGCTAAGTTTTTCAAGTGGTTGCTTAAGTGTTATGGTGCTAAGGCATTTGCTAGGTAGTTGCTATTATTTCTAAAATTATTGACAAGGTGTTGCTAGGCAGCTGATAAGGTGTTCCAGGTGGTTGGCAAGATGTTAAGCGGTTGCTAGGTGGTTGCCATCACATATGTGGTGGTTGCTGAGGTGTTGCTAGGCTAAGCAGTTGCTAAAGCTATGGTGTTTTTAGGTGGTTGCTATCTGATCTTTGGTGGTTGCTAAGCTGTTGTGTGGTGTGTGCCCAAAGCCTTTGCCCAATAGCTGTTTTATCCAGCAGCTCCTCCATACAGACACAGTACTGAGGAGCGACAGACAGAAGTCATTCCATGCACAACTTTATAATGAATGTAGGATTGGGCTGGTGTCACAGACCTGTTTAACAGACAGACTGAGGAGATCCTTTATCCACAGAGCCACCAGGCTTTTTTGCCACGGACTGATTTAAGTTAAGTAAATCATTGAGTGTGAATATTAGTACTCACCGTGATCTTTCTGTAGTATCTGTTTCTTTCTCTCCTCTCCCTCTCTCTTCTTTCCATCTCCCCCCTGTCCCAGTGCTCCTCACGCCCCCATCTGCCGGTCCTCTTTCTCTGCCCCGGGATGGAGGCAGCGCCCCCTGTTGGCCGAGAGTGTCCTTCCCTTGGCTCTTCTTCTGCCTACTCTGCTCCAGCTCCGCTTTTAGCCGCTCCATCTGCACCTCCACCTCTTTCTGGCCCTTCTGAGTGTCGGCCAGCTGCCTCTCCCAGTCCTGCTGCGCCTCCCTGAGCATGCTTAATTCCTCCTCCGCCTCCGCTCTCAGTCTGTCTGCCACCACCAGCGCTACCTGCAGGTCGGACTGGAACTGCAGCCACTCGCTGCGCTCTGTCTGGAAACACACACACACACACACACATACACAATAAAGAGTTAAATTCTGCACAATGCCTTCAATTTATTGCAAGACTGTAGCAACTATGTGGAATATCATAGCAACCACCTTGCTTAACCCAAGCCACCTTGGCTCGGGACTGCCCACAGACAGAGCTGAAGGTGGGCTGCAGCAGAGCCGACACTGCTCTGTTTACTCCAGCTAGTTAACGTTAGCTGTCTTGTGTATAGTAAGTAAGTATAGGTTTAAATAGGATCTCCGGTTGATCATGAACTTAAACTACACTAGAAAGGCATGGTTTGACAAGGTAGCATGACTCAGCAGAACCCTGATCAAAGCAAGCACTGTTCGCTTCGGATTTTATGATATAGTGCAGATGATATAGTGGGGCTTCGACGTGGTAAAACTGCCCAAGCACCAAATCACCAAGTCTGAGGTAAGAGTTTAGATGCATTAGTTTAAGGACCACAACTAGACATTTTTAAATAAATAAAAAACGATGAAAAAAGACAAAACGATGGCCACATATACAGAAACACCAGACTGGCAGAAATGTAAGCTGACTTTCTTTGAATAAGCAATTGTTAGTCATATTGATTGTTTTATCTTATTCTAATACATTCATACAAATGTAAAACACAACTGTGAGTTAAAAAGGGACTCTGGCAATGTCTAAATAGTGTGAAGCTATATAAACCCTTGAAGGCAACTCTGTAGGAGTTTATTCAGTACTGGACTTTTTGCTATGTTGTATCCATGCTGTGGCTGATATACATTACAGTGGGAAAGTCATAACATGATTTATAGATGTCTGGATTGTCCAAGTCAGCTGGCTGATCTTGGGTCAGTTGATGCTGGTTTGATAGTCTAGTGGCTATATTAGATTACACAGACAGGATGGAGCTGATTGTTCACTGGCACGTTAACCCTACATGTGTAATGGCCATATGATCCCTGTTATGACTCCATCTGTCAGAATGATTCTTTTGTATTGCCTCATCTGCAGTGAGTATTACTCACACCGTTATACTTTATGAGGAATCCCACCAGAGCCAAGAGAGGACACGAGAACCCAGTACAATTTACTTCCTCTCTAAATCTGAGGATTACACAGAAGTGGAGCTTTATTCATTTACAGAAAACACTGACAGGCCACTTTATTAGAAACACCTCCCATACCTCATACTTCCACTCTATAACAACTTTATTAGAAATACCCGCCTCCCTAATACTTCCACTCACTGGCCACTTTATTAGAAACACCTACAGTACCTCATGCTTTTACTCACTGGCCCATTTTTTTAGCAACATGTCTCTACCTTGTACTTTCACTCACTGAGATGTCTCTCTGATGATCTCTCTCAGATTGTTGATGTGTTATCTGACACTGAATGACACTGTTATCTATAATCATGAAAATTCTGGTTTCAGGATGGATCCAAGTCCTGACATGTCTATTCTGTCATGATTTCTACAGTGACGTCTGCTTTCAGTCCAGTTTACGCTGGAGAAAGGCAGCAGAGCTCGCCTCAGTGCATCTCTGCGGTTGTTTTGATTTGCTGGAAAAATTAAAGCTCCATGCAGATTCTACAGTCTTACTGCCACCCTGAATGTGAAGGGAAGGGCCTGTGGTCTGCATAAGCTGCAGGCCAGGGCAGGCCCAATTACCCTACACTCAAATATATAGTATATTGGAAACCCATTCCATGAAGCTCTCTACATTCCAAAGTTCTCAAAGTAATCTGAAATGAAACATGAAATTTGGAGGTCTGTAGGGAATGGAATTGACTCTTAATATCACTGAAAGTTGGCTTTGGAATATTAACTGTATTTTTTACACTATAAGGTGCACTTAAAATCTATTTTCCCAAAAATCGCCACTGCGCCTTATAATTCATTGCACCTTATGTACGAATTTTAACCAGTCAGGTTGTAAGGAGCAGTAAAGCCACTCCGCTGAAGTACAGAGTTATACAGGAGTTTTAGTTTAGTTCTCCAGCGTGTTTTAACATTTTGCACGTGTAAATGAACTCCTTGTAAGCACAAATGTGAAACTAGCAAGCAAAAACAAGGGAATCATGTGCTCGCTGAAGAAAATGTTGCCCGGGCTCTCGCCTGTAGTGACTGTCTCTCGACTGGTGCTGTTCGCCCAGGGAGACGGTCGCTCTAGGCGCTAACCCGATCTCTCCAGGTGAGAGACGTTTGCTACAGACGAGAGCCCGGGCAGACAGAGCGGGTCGCTCCGAGGACTAAACCCGGGCAGACAGAACCAGCTGTTTGGATGTTAGCATAGCCAGCTAGCTAACTCTCCTGCCGTCCTTCTTTCCCCGCCCTCCTCCGGCTCGTGGAGGTAGGCGGTCCATCACGAACCCTGGACATATCAGCCTATAGCGTTCGCTGAGGGAACTGTCAAAACCACCCCCTTAAAACTTGAGCGCAAAACACTCAGTCGAGCAGAAACCGCTGCTGCAGGTAATTCACACAGCGCGTGAGGGAAAAAAAAGCACCTTAGAGGAGAAAAATTAAGCTCGAGAGCAACATTTTCTTAAGCGTGCACACAATTCCCTTGTTTTTGCTCGCTAGTTTCACATTTGTGCTCACGAGAAGTTAATTTACACATGCAAAATGTTAAAACACGCTGGTTATTTTTTTTCACCAGTTTTTTTGCGCCCGTGACTTTTGACATTGATGTGACGCCATATGAGTATATCAGAATGCAGCCTGCGGCTTACCCCAGCTAGCACTGCTCGAGCAGCATTAGCCGCTAACCGTGCTAGGAGCTTGCTCTTCTGCCGTTCAGAAGTGAGTATTATCGGAGTTTAGCAACATAAATTTAATAACTTTCTTCTAGTATCCACAACACTGGATCAGGCAGTCATTTACCTCATAAAGAAAGTCTATATAGCTAAGGGAAGGTACTCTGGAGGAAATTACTACACACTGAGGTTGGGATGGTGGAAGAACATGCTAATATGCAAATAGATGTTACTAGATATGTTAATATCAGTGTTGCACTGCTCCAAGCTGTCAATGGGCAATGAAATTAGTTGTTTGCTGAATGCTGCCTTTTTACCTGCTACTTTACAAATACAAATCTACTAGTAGTAAACTGTGCTGCATTATGTTTTTACAGGACATTAAGGAAACAATTAGTGTCACACCTACCAGGACTGGATACTAGATTTAAGGTTTAGATATGAAGAACACTCTTTGAGTAATGTCAATTTAATTGATTTATTATTAAGTGAATTGTGTCACTCCTTGAATTTAGTGTTACTCATTATTGTGTTTAGTGTGATTTTTAGGATCAAATGATAATGGTTATTTAAACAAATATACTAAGAATACTAAAATCAGTTTCAGAAAATCAGAAAAGCATTTGAATCATCTTCAGGTTTCAGGTTAACACACTCTCACACACAGCAGAAATGTGTGTTTACCTTTTTTTCAGGCATGTCCATGCAGTAGGTGAATTGCTCAATAAAAACAGATCTAAATCGGGAGCTGACAGATAAAAAGCAACACACACTAACCTTCAAAGAACCACATAGGAACCACCTAGAATAATATACTAACCAATATTAAACACAATGAAACATCATCATACATTATTTTATTACCAAATAATATTAATATTAATAAAATGTAGCATGTGTTTTTTTATATAATTTGTTTCCATAAAAAATGAATGGGGTGCAAAAACGTGCACACTCCTTATGTTACAATGACATAAATACCCTATTTACACCCAAATGGTCATATTTAACAGTACAACAGACAACACTGTAGTAACAATCAAAGACACCATATAAACCACCAAGCAACAGCCTATGTCCCAACTGCTCTGAGTAGGGGTATTAGTATATCTGCTGCTCTGTGTGGTGTTATAAATGTCCTAGCTGCTCTGTGTGGGGTAATTACTAACCCTGTTGGCCTATGTGGGGTTATTACTGTCCATCCTGCTTCTTGGTGGGCTTATAACTGTCTCTGCTGCTCTGTGTGGGGTTATTATTGTCATTGTTGCTCTGTGTGCTTTTATTACTGTCCTTGGTGCTCTGTCTAGGGTAATAAATGCCCCTGCTGCTCTGTGTGGGGTTATAAATGCCCCTGCTGCTCTGTGTGGGGTTATAAATGCCCCTGTTGCTCTGTGTGGGGCTATAAATATCTCTACTGCTCTGTGTGGGGTTAATTCTGTCTCTGCTGCTCTGTGTGGGGTTATAAATGTCGCTGCTGCTTCCCGTAGGGTTTGTTCTGTCCTTGCTGCTCTGTGTGGGGTTATAAATGTCCCTGCTGCTTTTAGTAGGGTTTGATCTGTCTCTGCTGCTCTGTGTGGGTTATAAATGTCCCTGCTGCTTCCAGTAGAGTTTGTTCATTCTCTGCTGCTCTGTGTGGCGTTATTACTGTCCTTGATGCTTTGTGTTGGGTTATTACTGTCCCTGCTGCTTCCAGTGGCATTTATTTTGTCCCTGCTGCTCTGTGTGGCGGTATTACTGTCCTTGATGCTCTGTGTGGGGTTATAAATGTCCCCGTTGCTCTGTGTTGGGATATTACAGTCCCTGCTGCTTCCACTTGTCCCTGCTGCTCTGTGTGCTTTTATTACTGTCCTTGCTGCTCTGTCTCGGATAATAAATGCCCCTGCTGCTCTGTGCGGGGTTATAAATGCCCCTGTTGCTCTGTGTGGGGTTACAAATATATCTGCTGCTCTGCGTGGGGTTAATTCTGTCTCTGCTGCTCTGTGTGGGGTTTAAAATGTCCTACTGCTTCCAGTAGGGTTTGTTCTGTATCTGCTGCTCTGTGTGGCGTTATTACTGTCCTTGATGCTTTGTGTTGGGTTATTACTGTCCCTGCTGCTTCCAGTGGCATTTATTTTGTCCCTGCTGCTCTGTGTGGCGGTATTACTGTCCCCGTTGCTCTGTGTTGGGATATTACAGTCCCTGCTGCTTCCACTTGTTCCTGCTGCTCTGTGTGCTTTTATTACTGTCCTTGCTGCTCTGTCTCGGATAATAAATGCCCCTGCTGCTCTGTGCGGGGTTATAAATGCCCCTGTTGCTCTGTGTGGGGTTACAAATATATCTGCTGCTCTGCGTGGGGTTAATTCTGTCTCTGCTGCTCTGTGTGGGGTTTAAAATGTCCTACTGCTTCCAGTAGGGTTTGTTCTGTCTCTGCTGCTCTGTGTTGGGTTATTACTGTCCCTGCTGTTTCCAGTGGCATTTATTTTGTCCCTGCTGCTCTTTGTGGCGTTATCACTGTCCTTGATGGTCTGTGTGGGGTTATAAATGTCCCTGCTGCTCTGTGTGGGGTTATAAATGTCCCTGCTGCTTGGGCAGCTTGCACTGGAGGAGGGAGCAATGATGATGATGGACAGAGAGGAAGGAAGGAGAGAGAGAGTATCTTAGTCTAAGAGACTCATCAACTGACCCACATCCTTCACACCACAGCTGCAGCTGATTATTGCACACACACACACACACACACACACACACACATTCACACAACACCTAAACGAGATGGTAGAGTCCAGCTGTTATCTCTAAACATTCATTAAACTCTCAGATCTACAAAGAACACACAAACACACATGTAATACATGTGTTTACATACAGAATGAACTGGAAATACTTGGGTTGGTGGACAGTGTGTGTGTATGGGTGTGTGTGCACACGTGTGTGTGATCATTTGGAGGCGAGTGCTCCGGCGGACTGGGAAAACTCAGGAAACACCGCACCCAAACTCACACAGATAAACTACACACACACACCCTGAGACAGATGAGAGTCATATTAGAGATTTAAGTCCTTTCCATATTCTCCCTCCCTCTCACTCTCCACCCTGCTATGTCTCTCTCCTCCCCCTTTCTATTTCTCTCGCTTTCTATATCTCTTTATCTGTCCATCTATTGCCCCTTTTCCTGTCCTCTTTTCCTAACCATTTCCCCCTTCTATTCTAAGAATTTCTGTAATTTTACAAACAATTACTGTGGTTATGCAGATACACAGCTTTGGACAACATCTGGAATATAATCAAGAGGAAGATGGATGATCACAAGCCATCAAACCACCAAACTGAACTGCTTGAATTTTTGCACCAGGAGTAAAGCAGCATAAAGTTATCCAAAAGCAATGTGTAAGACTGGTGGAGGAGGACAAGCCAAGATGCATGAAAACTGTGATTAAAACCACGGTTATTCCACCAAATATTGATTTCTGAGGGAAACATATGGAATTATGTATTAAATAGTAAAAAAAAGGTTTGTCCTCCACAATCTACTGACCTAAACCTGTTGAACTGAGATGGTGAATTGAGGTGATTAGGGATGAGCTGGAGCTTCACAGTATGAAAGAAAAGCAGCAACTATTGTTCAGCACCTCCAGAAACATTTGACTGGTACTGTATATGAGTGTCAAACTTTTCACAACCACAACAAAATATATATATATTAAAAAAAAAATACAGTAAATAGAAAATGCATTATTTGGCACTAGCAGTGGCAGAAAATGTGGGGAAATTTTTACTTTTATCTCCACTGCTGCCAGAAAATTAAATAATTAATTTATCACTAATACAATCTATCTTTACCCTCTCTTCATTTCTGTCTCTCTCAGATCAGAAAGAAAAACTTTTACATTTTTAGAATTTTGCTTTTAATCATTAGAGTCATAAGCCATCTGCGACCCCTTATGGACACACTGTACACATGTATTTGTTGGCAAGCTCAGAGAGGGTAATCTCACAGGATTTTACACTAATATGACTCAGATAACACAGCATTACACAGTTCTGAAGAGAGTGGCCTTGTGCAGCTCCACCAGAGATATATAGTGCACCAACAGAGATGCCATTCTCCCCTATTACAGTCAGTGTACATTCAAGCCAAGACAATATAGAGCGAACAACTAACAATCCAAGACATGCCTTATCGATATCTGTAAAACAACACAATATGTGTATGTATACAAATGCACAATATATGAATACACACACACCCACACACACATCTGTTCAGTCCAATCTGAAACAAAAGCCTAATTTTCTATGTAAACTTATTCCAGATAGATCCGGGGAAAGAGTGTTTTCCTGGAAATCACCGCCGCCCATCTGGAACTGATCCTCAATGGATGAAGGTGGGAGGGGGGCTGTTCTGTGGCTGAGGATGACCACCCACTCACCTACACACACACACAGAATGACTCCCTTGTCTTTTGCTGTGGTGTGCCTGAGTAAATACTACTGTTTTGAGTGAACATATCCTCTATAGCCCGCGAAACAGGATGTGTGTGTGTGTGTGTGTGTGTGTGTGTGTGTGTGTGAATGTGTGTGTGTGTGTTAGTGATATAGGTTGGTCTGGGCTTCTGTCAGTGCAAATGTGAAATAAAAGCTTCCCCAGTTCTCACTGGTGACAAACTGTCCCCTCAAACTAACGTTAGTTTGTAAAGTAATTGAAGCTTAGCAACATGCTAATCATGCCACACAGCATTTTTTTGCACATTTTAAATAAACTCCCTGTGAGATTAATTTGCTGATTTTAAGTGTGACCTTTTTTAGACCGCAATAAATATAATTTAAGACCCAAAAATGTAGTCATATTTTCTTTAGTAGAAAATAATTTATTGTATGTTATTTAGCTCACCGCTAATGTCAGCTAGCTTGCTGCTAACTTTAGTTTTTTCTCCAGTAATGTAGCTAACTCGCCCGTAACGTTATTATGTTAGCTAGCTCTCCGCTAACCTTAGTTTTTTTCCTGGTAATGTATCTAAATCGCTTCTAGCGTAACTGTGTTAGCTAGCTCCCCGCTAACCTTAGTTCTTTTCCCGGTAATGTAGCGAAATCTAAATTTACAGTAAATTTAAGACAATTTAAGACTTAACTTACATGGATTTTAATTTAATTTTTAATTTAATTTAAGACATTTTAAGACTTTTTAAGAACCTGCAGGACTCTGTTAAAGTCAACATTAAAGTTTACCTAGCATCTTTCAGTAACACATCACACAAGAAGTACATCTTTTGTACTGGCTCCTGGCATATTTTTTTTTAGGAAACTAGGAAACTAATATGTTTCCTAGCCCTAACTCGACCAAAAATAACTATTCGTTTTTCAGAGAAAAAAAAATTCGCTTCTGTTCCGACAGCCTATTTTTCACTAAATTAATCCAGCACAGAGGAAATGGTAACTAATTCTTTTTGCCTACAACACTGGAGCCAGGCAGTCTAACATTCTATCAAATATAACTGAACAAGCCCTGGTGGAAAAGAATACACACTGATGGTAAGTAGAGTAAGGGTTGGGGGGACATGCCCATTATGCAAATAATCAATCCCATGAGCCTATAGTGTAAATTGCTGAGAATTATTAAGTGGGTATTACCATTGCTTTATGTATAACTTGGTTTTAGGTAAAATATAAAAATTTTCCAGTCTATTTTCATACATAAGGCGAACTGGATTATAAGGCACATTATGCAACACTAGACAGGAACAGTGGTAAGCTACAGGCCGATAATACTCGCGTCTGAATGGCAAAAAAGCTCTAGCACTTAGTGCTGTTAGCAGGCAATGCTAATGCTGCTCCAGAAGTGTTAGCCGGGGTTAGCAGCAGGCTACAGGTTGATAAAACTCACCTATGAACGGCAAGAGCTAGCACTTAGGAGGTAATGCATTATAAGTTGCGCTGACAATTTTGGGTAAATTAAAGGATTTTAAGTGCGCCTTAGAGTGCAAAAATTATGGTAATATGGTAATAAAAAGATTTGGACAATTCTAGCCAGAGGCAGCCAGCCACAATCATTACCACCAACTGTCCACTGTGGGTGGGAAGGCCTTTTATGATTTTTTTTCTGGTAAACATGTGACACTTTGAATTCTAGGAATATTAACACCCTCACAACTTTTCAGATATGGAAAGAAAGGCAAGTACTGCCAATAGAATAGGAATCGTGTTCTCTGGAATGATGGTGCTCTATCCAGCACTGACTGGGATGAGTTAGTGTGTTGGGAATAATTATTACTGATTGCTAAATGCAATCAAATCCTCACTGCAATGTTACATAACCTAGTAGAAAGTTTTACCTGGACAGTAGAGCCAGTAACTCACACAAAAGCAGGATTGACTCTTTTTAATACCCATCATTTCAAAATACAAACTGATTGTTCAGCCGTCCCTATACTTTTGTTCGTTTCGGCGCTAACTAGTGAGGTTTCTTCACTAAAAGCATAGCAAACTCCAGACACTAAACAAAGCCTGTTCTGACTGCAACACTGTACATTTGATTTCCATCCAAAAGGTTCCTCAGAAATGACTCGACACTTTAATGTGTTCCAGACACTGAACTTAGAACTGATGAAAGTCTGCAGTTTCCAAGATTCCCAACATTTTTGGCAGTCTGCATCATAAATGAGAAAAGAACTCTGAGAACACAGTGGAGGCGCTGTAAAACCAGACACGGTACATTACAGTCTAAAAAGTGATTTTGTGTTTTAGTCAGATTAACTAATTCTATCATGTTGAGTGAACCTCCAGGAGAGTACACTTCAATAAAATGAGTTTAGAAAACTTTACACTGAAGATTTAAAAATGTTGAAGAAAAAAAGGCTTTCCAGAGAGCAATGCTCTTCTTTGGTTCATAAAACACAAATTTCTAATTGGTTTCTGATACTATATATTTGCATCCTGGGTGTGTGTGTGTGTTTGAGTTTTACATACTAAGTAGATCTGTCAAGCCTCTGTGTTGTAGGCTGTAAGAGTAAGCTCCCTCCATACTTTGTTGCTGAGGTGCAGGTGTTGGCCCTGAGTTGGCCTGATGTTACAGTATTTACTTTTTTTGTGTTATCACAGGATTGTACTGTCAGTGCTGTTACTGGTAGACTGTTAAAATACTGTTTGAACTGTATAAGCCGCTAGCTAATATCACCCAATACAGGAACACTCAGGGTTCCTCAGTGTAGCATAGCACTAGCAGTTAGCGGCTATCGCTAATGCTCCAGCCTTAGTGCTGGAGACATTTAGGAATCTAAGCTTACTCTAAGTAAACGGAAGCCCTTCATTTACTGAAATAAAAACAGTTTTTAGGAGAGAGATCTGTGTAGATTAACATCCAGCACTTGTTTGACTTTGAAAGAAAGTCTTTTTTTAAGAATTTAACAGTTTTGTTTACTTAGCTTAGCTTTACTTAACTTAGTAAAGCTACCCCCACTACCACCACCCGGCGGCAAGACCTGCTTAATGCATTTTATAATATGGTGCACCATATGTATGAAAATAGGTATATGACTTAATATTACACTGTCTGATATTACAGGATTTTTTTTTTCTACATTGTAAATGAATATTTACGCTTTGGACAAAAGCGTCTGCCAAATATAATGTAATGTAAAGAATATTCAGTGCTCTAAAATCAATATCAGTCATATTGGTCAGGCTCTAGTGTCGGCCAGCCACCGAACTGGAGAAAGCTTTTAACACTGACTCACTTTAAAGTCTGAGTGTGTGTGGGTGTGTGTGTGTGTGGTTGAAGGGAAGTGAGGGAGACAGAGAAAGAGAAACAGTGTGTATTTGGTCTCCGATAGTCCCAGAGGCACTGGGAAGGGGAACAGTGGAACGTCCACACACTACTGAACAGCCTGTTCAGTTCAACCAGCAGGGTTCAGTGGACACACAGACAGACAGAAACACACACACACACACACACACACACACACACACATATATACAGAGTTAGTGAGTTAGCCGGTAGGTCACTCTATGCTGACTTCCCCCTCAATCCAAACAAAAAAGATTTGTCCTCTCTACAGCTGAAAAGAAATTCCTGTCTCCCCACACACTATATCACTCTCTCTCTCTTTCTCAGTCTCTCTCTCACTCTTACTCTCTATATCACTCTTCCCCTCCCTCAAGCATGCAGTTGCACAACACAGCACTGTCTATAACAACAATCACCCTGCTCTTCTTCATCACAACCAAAGCAGCTTACAGCCAGCATTCTGTTCAGTTCTCCTCCTCCTGTCCATTTACAGTATGTTTAGTTCCTAAGTCAAATAAAGCTAAATTAAGTAAACAAAACTGTAATTATTAAAAAATATATATATATTTTAAAGTTAAACGAGCGCTGGATGTTAATCTACACTAATGCTAATGCTGCTCCAACAGTGCTAGCCGGGGTTAGCAGCAGGCCTCTGAAGGGCTAAAGAATACGGTTAGTGGCTAATGCTAATAATGTTCCAGAATGCTAGCTGGGTTTAGCAGCAGGCTACAGGCTGACAATACTCACCTCTAAACAGCGAAAGAGCTAGCGCTTAGCACAGTTAGTAGCTAGTGCTAATGCTGCTTAAGCAGTACTAACCAGGCTTAGCAGCAGCCTACAGGCTGACAATACCCACCTCTGAAAACTGTCATCTAAGAAAGAGGTACTACTTTGAAGAATCTAAAATACAAAAAATGAATTGCATATCTTTTTTATGCATATCTTTATAGTTTGGATGACTTAAGTATTAATCTGCACTGCAGGAACATTTTAAAATAATCAACACAACTGAATTTATGGTGTCTTCCAAGTTTTGACTGGTACTGTAACTGCAAATGTCTCTCTGGCTGATTAGTGCTCTCTCACGTGGAGGAGGAAATTAAAGAGCAGGTAAAAGAAGCAGAAAACAAATAAACCCCCCCTACACATTTATATTAAATACAGTATGTTTGGCCAAGGGCTAATAAACATTGCTTTATTTGTAAATTTGAAACTAAACAAATGTTCTACTCATATCTTGAGTTAAATTCATTTTCTTTTACATTTTATTAAAAAACGAATAAAAAAAGAGTAGCACTTTTTAAAAGAAATGTAACATAACAAAGGTAAAGGGCAAATATTAACCATGTAAGCTGTTTACATTGCTTGCAATTTAGGTGAAGCAAGCATGTGTAAAGCATTTTAATGTAAAATTGCTTAATTTTGCTGAATTTAATACAAGTAACAAAGTAAACAAGTAACAAAAATATGAACACCACACAGCCATGTGGGGTTAAGCCATGTTTACAGAACCGAGAAAGCAAAAACACATCAGAGTTGGTGTGAAGGTTCCACTACAGTAAGAATCGCATCTGATTTTTATGTCTGAAAAAATTGTAGTTTGTGTAAATTGCCCTTAAGAAGTTTTTTTGGTTGGAACATTGCTGTGAGCTTTACAGGACCAGGAAGGAAGCCAGGAAGAAGCACAGGGGTGATGCCGATCTCTCCAGGTCAGTGAGGGGATGAGAGACAGATACCGCAATTACAAACACACACACACACACACACTAGGGTGGGTCACAGCTCTAAGAAAGGGGGTGGACAGGAAATTAGTTGAGAAGAAAAAGAGAGAGACAGATATAGAGAGAGAGAGAATGGAAGAGAGACAGAGAGAGAGAGAGAAAGACACTCCCACTTGGAAAACAACAGGCATCTCAGCAAGCCTCTGAGGAATGCAGAACCAACACTGAGTGCTGCCTTTCTTTCTTTTTATCTCTCTCTATTTCTCCCTCTCTCAGTCCTTCTCTCCTTATCTCTCTCTCTCTCCCTCTACCTCTCTCTCTTTCACTCTCATCATCTAAACACTGCTCTCTTTGATCAGTCTGTTTGATGCCAGTCGGCGTCCAGTCCTGATAGCCCCTCTCTATCATGCAAACAATCTGTTGCAGAGACCACGCACACACACACACACACATGGAAAATAAGCCTGTCTTTATTTCGGACGCACATCCCATAAGTCTCTTCCGGACATGACAATCGGGCCCACCCCTACTCTGACCTCTGACCTGCACTTCTGCCGAGGTTTCCTCACCACCAGAGCGAGGCTGAAGCTCCTGCAGCAGAAGAGCGCTAAATATAGAGCCCCTTATCACCCTGTCCATCCTGCACGCGAGGGTCAGCTGGAGCTCAGCCAGGAGGGAATACAAGAACCTCAGGCGTCCTTTAGAAAAGCAGAGAGCTGGACCTTCGCTAACAAGCTTCCCAGGAAAGGTTCTGTAAACAACTGTGTGATAATATGAGAGTGCAGAGCTTTACAGCTTTAGATTTTTTTTACAGAGCATCGTTTACAGCTTAGTCACTTACTAGCTTACTCACTTAATAGCTTCAGACTCATTCAGCTTTAAGGCTTTTCAGCTCAGAGCTTTAGACATTTGGAGCAATACAGTTTCAGAGCTTTAGATCTTCAAAGCTATACTGCTTTAGAGCTTTAATGCTTAAGATCTTCAGAGCTTTAGATTTGCAGAGCTTTACTGCTTCAGAATCAAACAGCTTTATAGCTTCAGAGTTTTACAGCTTCAGAATTGTAGAGCTGTACAGCTTCACAGTTCCAGAGCTTTACTGCGTCAAAGCTTTAGCTCTTTAAAGCTTTAGATTTTTAGAACTTTACCGCTTCAGAGCTGTAGGTCTTTAGAACTTTACTGCTTCAGAATCAAACAGCTTTAGAGCTTCAGTGTTTTAAAATTTTACAAATTGAGAGTTACATCATTAGAGCTTTACATCATTAGAGCTTTACATCATTAGAGCTTTACAGCTTCAGAGTTCCAGAGCCTTACAGCTTCCGAGCTTTACATCTTTAGAGCTTCACATCTTTAGAGCTTCACCTCTTTAGAGCTTTACATCATTAGAGCTTTACATCATTAGAGCTTTACATCATTAGAGCTTTACAGCTTCAGAGTTCCAGAGCCTTACAGCTTCCGAGCTTTACATCTTTAAAACTTTACATCTTTAAAACTTTACATCTTTAGAGCTTCACATCTTTAGAGCTTTACATCTTTAGAGCTTTACATCTTTAAAACTTTACATCTTTAGAGCTTTACATCTTTAGAGCTTCACATCTTTAGACCTTTACATCTTTAAAACTTTACATCTTTAGAGCTTCACATCTTTAGAGCTTTACATCTTTAGAGCTTCACATCTTTAGAGCTTTACATCATTAGAGCTTTACATCTTTAAAACTTTACATCTTTAGAGCTTCACATCTTTAGAGCTTTACATCTTTAGAGCTTCACATCTTTAGAGCTTTACATCATTAGAGCTTTACAGCTTCAGAGTTCCAGAGCCTAACAGCTTCCGAGCTTTACATCTTTAGAGCTTTACATCTTTCGAGTTCCAGAGCCTTATAGCTTCCGAGCTTTACATCTTTATAGCTTTACATCTTTAGAGCTTTACAGCTTCAGAGTTCCAGAGCTTTACATCTTTAGAGCTTTACAGCTTCAGAGCTCCAGAGATTTACATCTTTAGAACTTTACATCTTTGGAATTTTACAGCTTCAGAGTTTCAGAGCTTTACTACTTAAAAGATTCATAACTTTACAGCTTCAGAACTTTACAGCTTTAGCGTTTCAGAGCTATGAAAAAGAGATTTATAGCTTTAATGCATAGAGGTTTACATCTTACACCTTCAGATCTTTACAGCTTCAGACATTTACAGCTCAGTTTACAGCTTTAGTCCTTCAGAGTTTTACAGCCTCAGAGCTTTACAGATTCAGATCTTTAGTGCGTTATAGCTAAACTGCTTTTGCTGTGCCAGAGATTTACCTGAACACACCTCACTTTTAGACCACCACACCCATCAGTGTAGATTTATTCCTAAACTCAGATGCTATTTTAACGGCGCATGCACAAGGCGTAAAATAGACTGATGACAGGGTGTAAGATAGCACAGAGCATAGCATCACACCTTGGACAGGGTGTAGGATAGGGCCCATAGAGTGCATTAAAAATTATTGCACTAATCATGGGCAATTATGCGTTTACCCTACCTCCATTTTTTCTTTCAGACTCCTTATCTCCTTCTTCATCTGTGTTCTTTCTGTCAGGAAACATCTCAACAGATCTACCACAGACACACACACACACACAAAAAAAAAAAAAAAAAACATTATAAAGCAGTGTATAATCAAAAATATATATAATTTTGTTATTATTATTTATTACTACAACGTTACTAATAGCAATATTATTATTACAGTTATGTTGTTATGTTTTCATTCTACTTACTAAACTTCAAATGTAAATATGAATACATAAGTCTGTGTGTGTGTTATTCACCTGTGAGTGTGTGTGAATGCTCCTCCGTACAGTTGACGCCCAAAGCGAGCACACACTCCTGCAGAAGCTCCGGCTCTATCACCCCTTCACACACCCTGCCGACTGTGAGAGAAGACACCACAGGTGAGGCTGGTGTGGGCGTGGCTGCGGTGGGTGATGTTGATGTGGGCGTGGTTTCAGTGGTACTCTCCTTGCTGTCCTGCAGACTCAGTTGTCTGCATGGGCTTATGGGAGGGCTGTTAGTCTTGTTGGGGGACACAGGGGTCTTGAGCTTTTCACTTGTTACTTTTTCTGATGACGGACAGTCGCCAGGGCCAATCACAGGGCAGAATGTCCCATCAGGCGTGAGGGAGGGGTTAGAGTGGTCAGTGCTGGAGAGAGGGTGTGTTTTGGGGGGTAAAATGAGCATGAGGGGAGAGCCGGGCGGAGTCTGGAATGGGTCAGTGGGAGAAACTGTGGGTGGAAGGACACAAGACAATTAGAGGACCTACAGGAGTAAATAAGTCACTGGCTGGCTGAATTGGTTTAGATGTTTCCATTTAAATGAAAAAAATCTGTATGTGCATCTATATGTGTGTGAGTGCATGTTTTTTTTTTGGTGTGAACACTAATTTGATTTGGTTTACTGATTTCTATTTAAAAACAGTAACTGAAAGTACAGTACCAGTCAAAAGTTTAGACATGCTTTAAATTCAGTGGTTTCTCATTATTTAAATTATTTCTTCATTGTAGATTAATACTAAAAGATATCCAAACTATGAAAAAAAAAACATATGGAATTATTTAACAAACCAGAATATGTTTTATATTTTAGATTCTTCAAAGTACCACTAGATTCAAAGTACTCTTGCCTAGATTCAGCTTTGCGCTTCTTGTCTGCATTTTCTCAGTCAGCTTTATGAGGTAGAGTCACCTTCAATGACTTTCAGTTAACAGCTGTGCTGAACTAATCAAGAGTTAATTACATAATTTCTTGTCGCTTAATGTTCTGAGTAATGTTCTAATCCATATTATATCAAAAACTACTTAAATAAGTAAAGAAAAAAATTATTTAAAAAAAAGTTCAAGTGAAGGTCATTCAAATAAAAAAATGTAAAGAACTTAGAAAGTATCCTCATGTGGAGTCCCAAAGACCATCAAAAACATTATGATGAAACTGGCTCTCATCAGGGCCACCCCAGGAAGGGAAGACCAAGGGTTACCTCTGTTGCACAGGATAAGCTTATCAGTGTTACCAGCCTCAGAAACTGCAAGTTAACAGCACCTCGGATAAGAGCCAAATAAATGCTTCACAAAGTATTTTGGTTTATTTAACACTGTTAAGTTTACATTTCACTTTCAGAATATAGGAAAAAAATTCAAACATGAGAATGAATGAGAAGGTGTGTCCAAACTTTTGACTGATACTGTTTGTTTATATAAAAGTGAAGGACTAAGGCACTGCCACTATGATCCAAAGATTGCTGTTTCAAGTTCCAGAACACGCTGCTTGCCATCAGCAGCCAGAGTCCGAAAGAACACAATTGACCTGATGAGTGGTTTGGGTAATTGGTTTTCCAAATTGAGGAAAAAGTGGGTAAAATTAGAACACACTGATCACACAAAATGAATGATCACAACCATCAAACCAAGCTGAACTGCTTGAATTTCTGCACCAGGAGTGGAATAAAGTTATCCAAAAGCAGCGTGTAGGACTGGTGGAGGAGAACATGCCAAGATTCATGAAAACTGAATAAAAATCAGGATTGTTCCACCAAATATTGATTTCTGAACCCTTAAAACTTTATGAATATGAAATTGTTTTCTTTTTTGTTATTTCAGTCATTTCTCATTTTCTGCAAATAAATGATCTAAAGGGCAATATATTGGTTTGGAATTTGGGAGAAATGTTGTCTGTAGTTTATAGAATAAAACAACAATGTTCATTTTACTCAAACATATACCTATATATAGCAAAATAAAAAAACTGAAATTCAGAAACTGAGGAGCTGTATATTGAATCCACATTGTTTGTTTCACATTTGTACTGATCTGGTTTATCTGCTTTTGTTAGAATACAAACAATCTGGATTTACTGCTGTGGATTTGTGTGTGTTTGCCAACATGTGTAGCAGTATTTCTGTGTGTGGCCAAAAGACTATGACTATCATTATTATTTTATTACTATTATTGTTTTTTTGTGTAGAACAATAGAGTTTAGATGCAGTGTGTGTGCATTATTAATCCCCTGCTATGTGTCTGTCTGTGTGTGTGTCCGTGTGTGTCTTGAGGGTATTGTGCTGTGTCAGCAAAGTTGAGGGCAATAGTCCTGACCAATCACAGCGGGGCGTGAGGAGAATGCAGAATAAGACATGCCCCCTAATTCACGCCCCCCCTCCCCTCTCTTGCCCTCTCTCTCTCTGTGTCTGACCGTTGCTATGGGCTGTTCTGAACAACACTGATGGTCTGTGTGCAGAGATACTTTCAGATGATGCACTAATCTCTTGACCTTTGTCTTTCTTTCTTTTTCAATCTTTTATTACATATTCTTTGTCTTCTCCTTCTTTCTCCTCTCTCTCTTTAATTCTGTATCTCAAACCTCTGTCTTTAGCTTTCTCCTTTTTATGTTTAAACCCCTCTTTTTACTCTTAGGTCTCCTTCTACCACTCAGCTCCTCCTCTCTGTTTTTTACACTCACACCTAGAAGTAGAGTGTTCTGATTCTTGTTGGGATAGAGGGGTAGGGTGTTCTGATTCTTGTTGGGATAGAGGGGTAGGGTGTTCTGATTCTTGTTGGGATAGAGGGGTAGGGTGTTCTGATTCTTTTTGGGATAGAGGGGTAGGGTGTTCTGATTCTTGTTGGGATAGAGGAGTAGGGTGTTCTGATTCTTGTTGGGATAGAGGGGTAGGGTGTTCTGATTCTTGTTGGGATAGAGGGGTAGGGTGGTCTGATTCTTGTCGGGATAGAGTGTTCTGATTCTTGTTGGGATAGAGGGGTAGGGTGGTCTGATTCTTGTCGGGATAGAGTGTTCTGATTCTTGTTGGGATAGAGGGGTAGGGTGGTCTGATTCTTGTTGGGATAGAGGGGTAGGGTGTTCTGATTCTTGTTGGGATAGAGGGGTAGGATGTTCTGATTCTTGTTGAGATAGAGGGGTAGGATGTTCTGATTCTTGTTGGGATAGAGGGGTGGGATGTTCTGATTCTTGTTGGGATAGAGGGGTAGGATGTTCTGATTCTTGTTGGGATAGAGGGGTAGGGTGTTCTAATTCTTGTTGGGATAGAGGGGTAGGGTGTTCTGATTCTTGTTGGGATAGAGGGGTAGGGTGTTCTGATTCTTGTTGGGATAGAGGGGTAGGGTGTTCTAATTCTTGTTGGGATAGAGGGGTAGGGTGTTCTGATTCTTGTTGGGATAGAGGGGTAGGGTGTTCTGATTCTTGTTGGGATAGAGGGGTAGGATGTTCTGATTCTTGTTGGGATAGAGGGGTAGGATGTTCTGATTCTTGTTGCGATAGAGGGGTAGGGTGTTCTGATTCTTGTTGGGATAGAGGGGTAGGATGTTCTGATTCTTGTTGGGATAGAGGGGTAGGATGTTCTGATTCTTGTTGCGATAGAGGGGTAGGATGTTCTGATTCTTGTTGCGATAGAGGGGTAGGGTGTGCTGATTCTTGTTGGGATAGAGGGGTAGGGTGTTCTAATTCTTGTTGGGATAGAGGGGTGAGGCTCTTGGGACAGCAGAGAGGTTAGGGGTAGGGTATGAATTATAAATGGGACTGATATATATCTTTTTATCTTTCTCTTCTCTCGTTCATTTTTTACCTCTTTTTCTCACTCTCTGTATACATATTTTTCTCTCTCATTCTAATGTTCTATATTCTCTCTTGCTGCTTTTATTCACTAAAAAGAAACTGACAGAACAATTCTGACTGAGTGTGTGCGTATGTGCTGTGTGTGTGTAATATTGGCTGTGTTATGGGGTGTTAGCCATATTTCTCATCCTGCTCTCAGAATGAGTCGATCAACAGGTGCTGAATTCTGATCCAGGGTTAAAGAGACTTACTGTTTCTGTACAGAATTACACTGACCTGATATATATGAAGGTTACTGCATTTTATATATAATGTTTTTTTAAACATATTTTCAAATTAAATTCTTTATACTATTTATTTAAAAAACTCTTGAAGATAAAGAGTTCAGTTATTTACACTTGCAATGTTAAGTAAAGAATAATATGTGCCCTCAAATGATGTGAAAAAAAAAATAAATAAAAAAACATGTGTATGTATATGTGTGTGGGGCTTGGGCTATAAATACCTGGGGACCCATGGCGTTCCTTGCCAGCATAATTACCCATCCTGCAAAACGTAAGCTCCTGTCCCTGAGAGCAAAAAGTGTTCAAAATTAAAAGTTTCTCACCAACTTTATATTTCATTCACAATAAAGAAGTTTCTCATTTTGAGTCTTAATTTCTCCCAGTCTTTAATTATCATGCTTTCTTTGCAATTAGAGTCATTACTAGAGGTGAATGATATTGTAAAAATACTGTACCGTATTATATTATATTATTTTCGATTACTGTATTTTTCGCACTATAAGGCACACTGGATTATAAGGCACATTATGCGACACCAATAAGGAACAGGAGTGTCGCCATGTTTCTCATCTAATTCAGCTGGCGAGATCTGTAAGGCTAAGCTAAGTTACGTAAACAAAACTTCTTAAAAATCCATAAAAAACATTTTCTTTTAAAGTCAAATGAGCACTGGATGATTTTTCTACTGAAAACTGTTTATTTGGGTGAGTAAAGTGCTTTTATTTATTTACAATAAGCTTAGATTTGCAGATTTCTCCTAAGGCTAGCCTTAATTAGCGGCTAATGCCGCCCGACAGTGCTACACTGAGGAACCCTGAGTGTTCTGTTAAGCCAGGGTGATATTAGCTAGTGGTCTATCCCATGTTGCATGTTTTAATATGGTTAACACCCAGACTACAGTCTAATATACTCACCTCTGAACAGTGAAAAAGCTAGCGCTTAGCGTGGTTAGCGGCTAATGCTAACACTGCTCCAGTCTCAAGTTCCAGGCTGGAGAACTAAACTGAAACTCCTGTATAAAGCTGTACTTCAGTGGAGTGGCTTTACTGCTCCTAACAACCTGACTGGTAACATTCATACTTAAGGAGCACCAAATTATAAGGCGCACTGAAGATTTTTGGGGAAATTAAAGGATTTTAAGTGTGTCTTATAGTGCGAAAAATATGGTAAAATTAAAGACATAAAAAAATTAAGGGGCACATATGGAATTTTACGGAGCCCCTGAAGGTATTTCTTTTAACGTCAAAAGTGGTGAGCACCACTTACTAAGTGGTGAGCACCAGATAATGGTAGCTAGCAAGCTATAGTTTAAACTGTCATATGTTCCACAGAGAAATAATGTTGCTAGCTAGCTAGGTTAGCTAACGTTAACTATAATGTTAGCTATGCTAGCTAATGTTAACTTTTTTATTTAAATGGCAAATGTTTTAGCTAATGTTAGCTAGGTTAGCTAATGTTCACTACTTTATATCAGTGGTGAATGTTTTAGCTAACTTTAGCTAGGTTATGTAATGTTAACTACTTTATTTCAGTGATTAATGTTTTAACTAATGTTAGCTTGGTTAGCTAATGTGAACTAATTTATTTCAGGGGGGAATGTTTTAGCTAATGTTAACTACTTTATTTCAGTGATTAATGTTTTAGCTAATGTTAGCTAGGTTAGCTAATGTGAACTAATTTATTTCAGTGGGGAATGTTTTAGCTAATGTTAGCTAGGTTAACTAATGTTAACTACTTTATATCAGTGGGGAATATTTTAGTTAGGTAGCCAAAGCGAGCTTTAAACCCAGAGCTAACAATAGCCAGCTAACTCTTAGATGTGCACAGAAAAAGCTTTTAAGCACTCACACACACCAAACACAGAGTCTACTTTCACCCAAGCCTACCATCTATTGTACAGAGAGCAATGCAAGCCTTAAAGCTAAGCTAACTTAGCTAGCATTAGGTTAGCTAGCTAGATCTTTGCAAAAGCAGACTACATTAGATCACATATGGCACCTAAATAAATATATTTTGATAACTGAATGGAGGATTACAGAGCATGTGCACAGCACAACATAGCAGTCTGTGAATCATGTACAGACAAGTAAATATACTTGGTGCTCAACGCTTAGTAAGTGGTGCTCACCACTTAGTATGTGGTGCTCACCACTTAGTAAGTGGTGCTTACCACTTAGTATGCGGTGCTCACCACTTAGTAAGGGTGCTCACCACTTACTATCTGGTGCTCACTACTTACTATTTGGTGCTCACCACTTTTTACGTTAAAAAAACACCACGTCCCTTCAGAATTCCCTTAGAATTTCATAGTTAACAGTAAAAACGTGTTTGTCCTCCACAATCTCCTGATTTAAACCCGATCAACTGAAATTATGATTTGTGATGAGCTGGATGTGATGTGATTCTCCCTCATGAGGACACTGAGATTAAAATACCAAGTGTATGCAGATCTGTCCTCAAAGCTAAATGTGCTCCTTAGAAGAATCTAAAGTATAAAACATATTCTGGTTTGTTTCTTCAGTAATCTTTAATAGTAAATTAACAATGTAAATAAATCATAAAACGATAAAAAACATATTTAACTAGAAGAGGTGTGTCCAAATGTTTGACAGGTACTGTATGTCACATCCTCTTCTGTAAGTTTATTGGCAGGTTGCAAAATAAAAGTCTGATTTTCGCATTATTTGATAAGCCAAGTTCATGTAAACACATTGATCAGATTACTGCCAACCTCTTATGTTCTGCAGTAATCTGATTATGACACGCATTTAGGCACATTTACTATTAGTGTGCCTGCTGTCACTGAACACAGCCCAACATCCCCACTAGATGAATTGTCTTCACTAATCTAGTTAATAGAGAAATCCTGCACTTTTAAACATCTAGGTGACAAAGGGGTTCTTTGGGCAACATAGAGGTTTAGTGTAACAAGTACTTTAAAAAATAGTCAAAGCTTATTTTTAGAATGAAAGCGTCTTTGAGGCAAGAGTGAAAGCTGTAATGATCTTTTTTCTTAGAACTTTATCCATGTATCAGCACGTCTGATTTAATCAGCAGAGCGTTTCAGTATCAGATATCAAGCCAGTAAACACTGCTCTGTACCTGTGCTCAGAAACTGACTGGCTGTTTGGCACTAAGAGGAAATGCTCTGCCGGCCGCAGTGAGAGGGATTTGAATGGGGTTGGGAACTGAGTTTGCATGGAAATGCAAAGCCTGTGCCATGCCTGGAAAGAACAATATAAAGCAGAAGAAAGAAAGTGGCGGTAAATGTTGTCCAGTATACTGCTTGTTAATCATTATTACCACATTATTCTGTGGTAGCTGTCACCAGTTGATCCAGACTGATTCTGGCCCAAATGGTAAGGCCAAGGCCAAGTGCTGCTTTTGCCAAGACACCGGCTGCCAAGTGTAATACGTCAATTGGCCCAAACTGCTTGCACCAACTACCCACATGGCTGATGATGAGTCCTGGCTGATGCTGCCATACATTACCTGAGCTTGGGCCAGTTATTTTTGCTATCAAAAAAAAGCCTTTCCCTTCACACAATGAGTAAGGCAATTTACAGGCAATTATTAATTCAATCACAAACGGATTGCTGCAATTTTATTTTAATAATACTATCATCCTTATTATACTCCTATATATTAGATTGTTTAAAGGCCTAGAATTCCAATTACAAAATGTTCATAATTAGGATTTTGGCTCAAACTGTAGGTAACATAACTACTTAACATAACTACTTTCTCAAATAACATTAATAAACTTTATTTGCTTCATTATGTCTTAATGATTTAGTTCCATTTTTTTTTACTAAAAGCTTCTAGAACTAAATACACTTGAGTAAACTGAAGAGAACTTGCACATCAAATTTAGCTTCTGAGAAGCTATATTTCTCAGAATTCTTTCAATAAATGCTCATAAAGTAGGCCCAGTTTTTAAAAAATCTGCAACAGGATTTTTAAAAGTTTACATTACATGTTGCTGTGAGATTGCTAGCTGCTTGTTAAGCAGAAATCTGATTATTGCCTGACTCGTGTAATCCAGTTTTCCTATTATCTGTTTGCCCAATTGCATGTCATTTTTAAGAATCTGCCACTGCTGATGCATTATGTCAGTGTGGGAAAATGCATTAAATATTGTGATGTAATATTTGTACCATATCCCCCAGCTATTGCAGCTGTCTGTGAGTGATGTACACTACAGGTGGTGGCTTTACTACTGTTTATATTGATATGGGGACTTTATTTTATCAACTAAAATTAAGAAATCTATCATGATATAATTTTTTTGCCATATCGTCCAGCACTATGTGAAGTCCTGTGAAGTAGAGGTGGGTGATATGGCCCTAAAATAATATAATGATATTTCATGGTATTATCGCGATAACGATACTGACAATGGCGATATGACAAAAAAATTAAGATATTAAAAGAAATACAAGCATTTTAGCAGATTTGTAACAGAACTCCAAACATCTCCATATATCCAGGATTAAAGTAAAATAAATGATACTGGACAGATATAATCTGTCTCTAGTAGATATATAATAGGAAATTAGAACAGTGTGAATTTTTTTTAGCTTAAAACAGCAAAAAAGTATAACCCTGATGTGATAATTAGGGGTGAGTGTTATGGCACGATATTTCAAGGTATGATATCGTTCACGATATTCATAAATGTTGGCGATATTATTGCGTACGATACGATATGGCACACCACTACTGTGAAGCATCCATGCAAAATACCGGTTTAGCTCAACACCCTTTGATGTGTTAAACATGGCTATAATAGCAGTCTAGCTTTTTATATTTATAGTACTTGGCTGAATGAATCAGGTTGAATACTTTTGGAACTATTTTTGAAGAAGAAACAGCAGATGAACAGATGTTTTCTCAAACTATCTGGCCAATTAGTGAACGCTTGTTACAAAACTGGACCAACACAGAGCGACCCAGCGAGAGAGATCCTGATTAAACCATGATGTAAACAAGGGACTGGCTTATGTGCTAAATTGTTTTAGACGGTATGAGCAGCAGGCCATTATGGAGAAATCGAATTACGTCAGTTAAATTACATTTGCAGGGTGTCACCAGAGGAGTGCCGAGGCTGTAATGAAGTGCGTGTCAATGTGCATGTGGCTCAGAATATTAAAGTACCTGTCAGACAAGTCTCACTGGGCCAGAACACATTTGATAATTGAGATGAAGATCCACATTCATGCTGTTCATCCAGCAGGATCAAGCCTGACAGCTGTGGACTTGGGAAGAATGTGGTTCGTACAGTTACTGGACTCCGAATACAGTGCAGTCACTGGATGAGGAGAATTTCACCTTATATGGTGTGATAGGGTTCAGCCAGCTGGTCAACAGGAGGAGAGTAATGTCATGTAATAACCTCAAAAATATTAAACTGTAATACTCAGCATGAGTCTAATAATTATACTAATAATGTAAAAAGTAAAGTAAATGAATAAAGCAAATAAAGTCCCATAAATTATCTCAGCGTGTGTCTATCATCTAAAAAAAACAGTGTATGAATTAAAGTTTGTTAGGTTTTACTTTTCTCAATTTTGTCCTACAATAAATAGCTAAATCTGATATTATGCTGCCTTGATTAAAAAAAACAGCACAGGTAAACTAGCTAAAGGTAATTTACCAGCATAGTGTTTTAAAAAAGCAAATTAGTCCTAGTACTATTATTGTTAAATCAATGCTGTTTTTGTAAAAAAAAAAAGACCCTGTAAGTAATGTAATACTTACAGTGTCTGTATAACACTAACAGTAAAATGTAATGTACCATAACGCTGATGGATATCCTTATATAGATATTATGAGTTAAGATCATAAATTAGGCCTCTTTTAGGCACTTAGTTGGCTGCACAGGTTTTTCCCAGAATAAGAAGTAGTTTGGTGTGTGTTTGCTGTGGATCTCTACCTCACTCCACCTCACTCTATCACCCTCTACCTCGCTCAGCCCTTGGTCTAACCATCTCTGTCTCACTCTACCCTCTCTCTATTACCATCTACCTCGCTCAGCCCTTGGTCTAACCATCTCTGTCTCACTCTACCCTCTCTCTATTACCATCTACCTCGCTCAGCCCTTGCTTTACCAATCTCTAACTCACTCTACCCTCTCTTTATTACCCACTACCTCGCTCATCCCTCGGTCTACCTATCTCTGTCTCACTCTACCCTCACTCTATTAACCTCTATCTCACTTCACTTTACTCTACCTTTCTCTGTCTCACTCTCTCACCCTCTATCACACTCTATCTTACTTTATTACCATCTACCTCACTTCACCTCACTCTACCTCTCGCTGTTTCACTCTTTCTCACTCTAACACCATCTACCTTGTTCAGCCCTTGCTCTAATTACCTCTATACCTGGCTCTAACTTACTCTACCACCATCTACCTTACTCTACCACCCTCTACCTTACTCTACCATCCTCTAACTCTACCTCTCTCTGTCTCACGCTCTCACCCTCTATCTCACTTTTTCTTACTTTATCACCATGTACCTCATTTTATCTCACTCTATCTTACTTTATTACCATCCACCTCACTCTACCTCTCTCTGTCTCACTCTATCACCATCTAGCTCACTCCTGACTCTACCTCTCTCTGTTTCATCTCAGCCTCTACCTCACTCTACCATCCTCTAACTCACTCTACCATCAACCTACCTCTCTCTACCTTGCTTTAACTTACTCTGCCTCACTCCACCCCATTGTACTTTACCACCCTCTAACTCACTCTTCCATCAATCTACCTTAATCCACCTCGCTCTAACTTATTCTGCTTTCATCTACCTCACTCTACCACCCTCTATTACCCATCTCTACCATTAATCTACCTCTCTTTACCTCACTCTAACCTACATTGCCTCACTTTATCTCTCTGTTTCTGCCTCGGCCTATGTCATTCTACATTTTCTCCCTAACTTATTCTACCTTGGCCTACCTCATTTTAGCTCTCGCTCCACCTCACTATACCTCATTTTGTCTCCAGCCCAGTTATGTCATATCATCACAGTCTGTAGTGTGAAAAGCTACCTCTGTTGCTGCACGCAGGTAATGCAGTTTTAGTTCACTGTTCTTTACAATGTTACTGCAGCTCTTTTAATGTATTTATTATAAAAACTTGTATCAAGGTAAGGTTAAAAATATGAAGTTTCCTACAGCTCTAGCACAGACATCTGTTGTATAGCCTATATCCTTGTCCCATATACTGGATATTGGATATTGATACTATCGGACCTATATTTTGTTTCGACCAAAATGAAAAGAAAATCTTTTTATATTTTCTCTATACGATAGAAAACTTGATACCACTTTAAAAAAAGGCTCATTTATAAAGGGTTTATAAATAGTTAAAGGAGTTTATTAATGATTATAAATTAAGTTATAAATACTTTAAAAACATTAATGAGCTCTTAAAACACATTAATAGAAAGAACAACAGTGAAAATAACTTAGCTAATAAAATAACTGTTAATTAAGTCATTATAGTTAATTTTAGTTAAATAAATAAAGCTATTAAAAGAAATGGTAGTGATGACTGATGGAAAAGACAAAGTAAGATAAGCATCTAGTAAGACCTGAGGTTTAACAGTATAAACGAATGAGGAATTACTATTTGGTACACGACGGGCCACTGTTGCCTAATTAATCACACTGATAGACTCCTTTATAAACTGTTTATAAACTTCTTTATTTATAAAAGCCTTATTTATAAAAGCCTTATAAGTGGTAACGAAACCATATCATCAACCCAATACGAAATAATTGATGGATAGACCTATGGATGGATTTCAGAGATATTTCCAGAATACTGATTAAACACTCCCCACAAGCTCTTTCACAAGTGTTCACACTAACTCACAGAACCCCAAGTTAAAGTTAAAGACCCCGAGCTGCAGTAAGGAGCTCCATGTGTGTAACAATACACCCCCATCCCACACACGCACACACACACTGCATCAGCTAGCGGGAAACCGCTTTAAAAGTGTTTAAAGAAGGACAACAGTTTAACACACGCTGAAATTAATCCGATACAGACCTGTATCGAGGAAATCGGTTCCCACAATTCGGTTTAAAGCGTCATCCCGTTTAAAACTCCATTAATCCGTACAGACCAGCCTCGCGCGCATCTCACACTCCCACAATCATCGCGTCTTCTTCCATTAACACCCGTATTCAGACTAGCCACGCCCCCTGCGCTACGATTGGCTAGAAGTTTTTTTACTCCAACGTTATGATTGGTAAATAGCTAGCGCTAATAAAAAATATAGAGTAAATTATTATTATTATTATTATTATTATTATTATTATTATTATTATTATTATTATTATTATTATTATTATTATTTGAAATGATAAAACACTAAAATAATAATATAATATTAATATAAATATAATGGTTAATTGTATTTATATTATTGTTTCTGTTGTTGTTGCTAATTATTAATTATTATTATTATTATTATTATTATTATTATTATTATTACTATCAATTAATCAAACTTAATTTAACGTCAAGGCCGAGCATGATAAAATGAAGAGTAATTAATATAAGATGATCAAATTAAGATTTAATTAATAAAAAATAAAAAAGGTAAAATAAAACAATAAAATAATTATAATAAAAGACAAATAGTCAAATCTGACAGTCTGAAGCTAACTATTGACTACAATAAAAAATAATGTTAACAAAAAAGTAATTAAGACAAATAAAATAATATAATGAGTGTTGGTTAATAATAAACTTTTTTTATTTTAAGTAAATACAATTAAAAAGGATTAAAGCTAAAACTAAAAAGTACAGCAAATAAAGTCAAGATCACCCACCTGTTCTCTCTATGAAACGTTTTAATTTTTGATCTCTCAACATTCGTCTGCACCCTTCAACCAGCCTCTGAAATAACTGATAACATGTGGCCAGTATTTCATCTGAAACATGCCCACACATCTATACACCTAATCATTCTCATTCATTGAGGACTCACTCAGGAGCTGTCTCTAATGGTTGGCTGTCATTCTCTGGTATAAAGAGGGAGAGTCGAAGTGGGTAGACTCTCCATAAACCAGCGCTGGAAATAGTATTAAAGAAAAAATGCCCCTACTAGCCAATCATACTGTAGAAGGAAAGACACCTGTAGCCAATTCCTATTACAGTAGTACGGGCTACTAACCAACCCTGCTGCAGCTCTGTCTCTCATTAACCAATCCCCAGTCAGTCCTGCGGAATAGAATATAATGTGTCCCTTGGCTGTGGCGCCCTCTACAGGCGAGCAGAATAAATACAAACTAAAGTAATCACTGTCAACCACTGTCAGTGTAACGTTTAGCAGTTTTATTTTCTGACTGTATTAAGCTTAATTCGAAAATAGAAAATTGGGTATAAATATATATATTTTTTCCATTCAGTGTAGTGAAGATGAAATGTTCATCCAATTTTTTTTAAATGTATTTTTCCTTTCATCCTTTTACAAACAGAATTTCAAGAAATCTTTAAATGTTCTTGTCTTGTCTCGTGTCGTGCAACACATATATGATGTTATAATCCAACTTGCTAAATAAAAAAAGGAAAAATAAAGAAAAGATTCATTTGTTAATTTGTACTGAAATACGGATTGTGAGGGGCAGAGATGAAAAAACAAAAATTGGAAAATTGGATGAAAACGTATTTATTGAATTTACTGCACAACGAAAATAAAAAAAAAATAGTTTTTACAACCAATTTTCTAATTTTACATTTAGCCTCAAATGGTCAGAAAATGGTGGAAAAACACAGTTAGGACTGACTGATACGCAACTTTTACGTGGCTATTAACAATAAATCAATGAAAGTAAATGAATAATAGATCACTGAAAGCACAGCATTTAAAAAAACAGTAGAAAAATAGCCACAGAAATATTCTACAATATATAAAATAATATATAATATTATATTAATAATCAGAAGTTTAAATCAGTTAGACTCTCTGTGGGCTTTGTCTTTTCAAGTGATCATTCAGTCCTTTGGCCTGATCAGCTCGTCTGCAGGCTTGCCTGCTCCTGGTCTGACCTGACCTGATTAGCGCTGTTTGCGTCTACAACCTCCAGAGCAGACAGTTATTTATCCAGGTCTCAATCCCTAATCTCCAAAACTCTGACTCTGACACACACACACACACACACACACACAAACACACACACACATACAGCTGGATATGATACCACACAATTAAACAGCTTAGAGTGATATATCTGGACCTTCCTGGCATTTCGTTCAGTCTTCTTAAAGGAAAATCCTTCAGTGTTTTGGATGTAAACAATCAAATTTAAAAATCATATTCAGAGAATTTTTGTTTTAATCTTAAATACTTTCTTCCATTAATCACATTAACTATTTATAGGAGACTGGGTGGTGGAGGGTTGTGAGGATTCTCAGGTCACAAGGCGGAGCTTTAGACATGTTTAGACATATTTTGATAACACCACTTTGAGCCGAAATTTAGAAATTTATGGTGGAATTCTCCTTTATCCTGTATCAGCATATACCAGCATGAATTCCATGCTTATTCAAAAGCTGGTGTAAGTTGGTGTAATACTATTTGACCAGCAAATTCCCATTTAAAACACGCATACTGTCACTGTTTGACCAAAACTCAGTTCTTTACATTTTTTATACACTTTATAAATCCACAGATATCTTCATCTTTAAATTGCACAAACAAAACAACAGTGATTAATTAATAATATAAACAATGTAGCATTAAAAAACATTATCAAAAAACAGTACATTGATTTACATTGAGTGTTGAGCGTTTTTTTGTTCTGTGTTACACTGTTGCATTGTCCACAGCTAGTGACTAGCATACCAATGTTCATAACACAACAGAGGTTGCTTTTTGCTGGGGACTCGCTGCAGTTTTTGTTGTAGTAATAAACTTATTGTTAAAACTATAAATATTGTCTCTGTTTAGTAACTGTAGGTTATTACTGATGAACGGTGAACTGTGGTTCTGTTATTCAGAATCTGGGTTAGCATGGCAAACATTAGCATTGCTAATTTTGTAATTTTGTCGTCACCCATCTTTCCTTACTTCATTTCCTTATCTTCTGTTACAGAAGATACATTCCTTTGTGAACTACAACTTACTGACTATTTGATAAGGATTGTTTTTTTTAATGATAAAACACATAAAAAAATAAAATTAGCATTACAAAAGTGGAACAATGTTTACTGTTAGACTAGTTTGCTGTAAAGTTAGCTAGCAAGAGTCTCTTGAAAAAAAATTCTGTACTTAATACTAACACTAACGAGTACTACTTATTAATACCTTAATACTTTGTCTACTAACCTGCCAAACCCTCACACTTAAGATTAGAGTTTTCCTTATAATTCAGCAGGTCTCACTGCTGGGTAGTGGTGGGAAAGTAACTAAGTTAAGTAAAGCTAAGCAAAGTAAAAAAAAACATTTTCTTTCAAAGTCAAACAAGAACTGGATGATAATTTCCACAGATATCTAACCTGAAAACTGTTCATTTGTGTGAGTAAAGTGCTTCCGTTTATTTACAGTAATCATATATTTAAAGATTTCCACTAAGGCTGGATGTAGCAGCATTAGCAGTAGCGTTTAATCGCTAGTGCTAGTTGCAGTTAGAGCTAGTAAGTGCTGCCCGAAAGCCCTACACTGAAGAACCCTGAATTTTACAGTAAGCCAGGGCGATATTAGCTAGCTGTTTGTCCCATCACACAGCTTGTTTTATCCTGCAGACTACATTCTACAATACTTGCCCCTGAACGGTAACAGAGCTAGTGCTTAGCACAATTAACGGCTAATACTAATACTGCTCCAGCAGTGCTAGCCTGGTTAGCACGGTTAGCGGCTGATGCTGTAGTAAACTGTAGTAAAGTGTTAAACAAACCATAAAACTCTGTGAAACTTTTAGGTGGCTCTTATTTTTGGTACTTTTAACTTTTAACGGTTTCTGAAGCTGGTAATCTTTCCTGGAGCAGTCCTGATGAGAGCAAGTTTCATCATAACGCTTTTGATGGTCTTTAGTTAGTAGAGTAGTTCTTGCCATGATATGGATTAGAACATTATTAAACAGGACAATTTACTGTAGACCAAACGTAGTGTACCTCTTCTCTACTTTACAACGGATGCTCTGAAACACATTAGGAGAAAAAGAGAAAAAGAAATTCAATTAAATAACTCTTGACAGGTTCAGCACAGCTGTTAACTGAAAGCCTGAATTCCAAGTGACTCTACCTCATAAAACTGACTGAGAAAATCCAGCCATTTACTAAATAATTCCATATGTTTTTCTTTATAGTTTGGATGACTTTTGTATTAATCTACAATGCAGAACATTTTAAAATAATGAAAAACGAGCAGTATTATTTTTATTAAAATTTGAACATTGTATAGATTTAGAGTGTAGTACACAATTGGGATGCCACATGTAATTCAGCTCCTTCAGTCTCCATTGTTTAGCTGCTAGCGGCTGGCCTAAATGTTGGATTAAGTGTGCGTGAGGGCCAACTTGGTGTAATCTCTGGTGGCAAATTAGCTTAGCGCTCACAGTCGTCATCCTGCCAGCTAAATAAAGAACTTGCCATTTGTCTGCGACTTCAAACAAGCAACATGCAGCTTACATAAGCGTGTTTACATGCTGATGACTCAGCATCTGCTTGATTGATCGCTTTGAAATGACTCTTTTTGGAGTCCAGTCATATCACAGCATCGAAGGAGAGGCGCCAGGTCTACTAATAGGATGTGTTCTTGATTAGTGCTGTTGTTCCGAAGTCTCTACAACCATTATTGTTGCACCAGCTGGAATCGGCTCTAACTGGACCTTAAATGTTTAACTAGGCATGCTGAGTATGTGATGCACAAGTTTTGACAATGTTAAATGTTCTGGTAACGTTACTGCAACGCGACTTGTTTCAATGTTTAAATTCTAACATATCTATAATGTTTGTGTTCATCCATCTGGGAATGATAAGTGAGAAACATTCTAATAATGTTGTAATGCAAACCTATATTATGTCACACGTTTTTTGGGCATTCCTGGAACATTATTTCTGTAACATTACAGACTACCCTTTCTGGAACCTTTTCAAATCATTGCAAAAATGTTCTTATAACGCTCTTTGTTAGCTGGGATAGCCCTGCAAGTTAAATTGTTAAATTCTACTTGGGAATTTTTTTTAATCCAAGATGGCTGCATTACATATCATTAGTAGTAGTAGTAGTAAAAGCAGTAGCATTATACAGTTTATCATACAGTACTCTATCTAATCTATTAGTGTCTCATTAGCTCAGCTGTACACACAGTACTGTCCAAGTCTGTCAGTGTGTAAATGTATATGATTTCATGGTGTTTGGATGTGCAAATTACATTGTAATGCTTTGCTTTCAACTAGTATTGCTAACAGTGCTAACCTGGAACATAAACATTGTTACATAAGAATGTTTTTCAATGTTTTGAAAAGGTTCAAGGAAGGTTAGCCTTTAACAATACAGAATTACAGATATAATGTTCCAAGAACGTTCTAAAAAAGGTGACATAACAATGGTTTGCATAAAAAAGTTAATAGAAAGTTTCTCACTCTCTATGTTCGTTCCCAGCTAGATGAATAAAACATTGTTACAAGTAACATTCCCAAAACTTTGATAGAAGTAATGCTGCAGCAATGTTACTAGAACATTTAAAAACACTAATTCAAAAATGTCCTAAGGAGATCCGAAAAAACTGACAGAATGAGTTTACCAAGAACATTAAAAGTAACGTTTAGAAAACATTCTACTGACTAAAAATTGGGAATTAGCCACAAAACATCAGTAAAATATTGTCAATCCAGTTATGGTGAACTCCAACATTATAAAAAAATAGATATATAAACTAAAAAATATCTAAACTAAAAACATGGGTGTGATGTATTACCAAGCTCTGACATCTGAGGTCCTTATTCAGAAAACAACATGTTAACCAGTGCTAACACTAATTAATGTGCATTATCTATTTGCATAAATAGTTAATATGAATATGGATAGTCAATAAAAGTATTGGTAGACCCTCTTATTCATTAATTTCTTCTAAAATCAAAGATTTTGAAAAGAGTTTATCTTGCTTCTGATAAGATTAATATCACATTAAGAACCCTTTATCATATATAACATTGCACTGAATTTAACAGAATTAAAACTAGAATTAAAACCATCTGTGGTAGTGGACACACACTTAAGTGCTTAGGGCAGTAAGAACACACACCCGGAGCAGTGGGTCAAGATTTTTAGACCCTGCAGAGCTACTGGGGATCGACCAGCGACCTTCCAATAGCTTGTTTTCTAACATTTAGGCATTGGCTTTTCCCAAAGATGACTTTTCTTCCTCTTGGTGAATCCTCTTGAGCTCTGATCTGATGTAGAAACAGTAGAAACAGTCCTGATTGGCTCAGAGATACAATATAATCTTAAGGCACTGGAGAACTGGAGCCGTGCTGATTGGTTGAGATGTTTGAGAGTCTGTTCAGCCAGAAGGTTCTCGGCCGGATGGGGGTGCTGTTCTCTCCATCAGCTGGAGGACTCTGGCGGATGGGCTGTGGTGCAGGGCGAGCTGGCGGGAGCTGTAGCCCGACATTCCGATGCCTAGTGCCCCGAAGAGCAGGGCCAGCCGAGGCATCACCACCTCACCAGGAATGTGGGTGATGGTCTGCATGGCCTGGGTCTGGAAAAAATGTAAAATTAGACATTATTAGCAGAGGTGTCCAGTAATTAATGACAATTTTTATTTCTTACATTTTCGCACAATTATTTGAACTTTCTACTCCTTAATCCATAATCCTTAATCCATCTTTTCATCATTAAAAAAAACCCTATCCAGATAAATCTCTCCATCCAGATAGAGTGAATCTGATTGTGGTTGGATGAGAAGTGTAAACATATACAATTCTGACTCCCTATTGGTTTATACACAATCAATTACACCTGAACACTTCACGCCACACTCCAGCAAGAACATAGCAGACGTATGTAGTCTAGTATGAAGATGATCCGTGCAGAGACTCAAGAGAACTCCAGACAAACTTCAGTCTAACTAAGCTTTAATTTTAATATATTTATATTCTACTAAAATACATTCATTTTCAGTGGGCATATATGCAGCTGAAACAGAGAGGCTAGTGCATCCCAATTTAATCAACATTAACATTTTAATAGAACATTATAGTCATTGTGACTTTTAGAAAAATGTGTTTTGCGGGGTGTGAGTTTTTGGCCTTAATGGCATTTTTCACCCATACTTTTATACTTGAAGTAGTTTTTAAAACAGTGCTTTTACACTTTTACTTGAGGAAAAAGATTAAATTCTGATTCAAATGGTCCCAATTAAATTTGATATCAATACATTCAGAAATATTTCAGCTACAATTACAAAAGACCCAAAAACCTACCGATTTTTAAAAATATTAGTGTTTATATGAAGAATAAACTCAAAATGAATGTTTTTTTGTTATTATTTAACATGTTCATAACATAACAACAGTCGACATGTAATGTGAACACACACTTGGCTGAGATTCTCTTACACTTCCACACATTTCAGTGTCAGAAAAAACCTCAAAAAAGGCTTGAGTGTAACTGCCATCGCATTTAAGGTAGAACAGAAAACTTTAAGTAATGCAAATGGTAACTTTTTCGCTAAACACGATTGGTATAAAAATGTACTAAAAATGAGACATGTCTTGTTTAACTACTCTAGCAGGCTCTAGTAACACTGACTGAGAGAAAAAGTAAAACTTGTCATTAATGTTGCCCTCTCGAAAACTATGGCATTTTTTTAACTGCTCAACTAGAGTATTTAAATTGGAATTTAAGGTGGAATGATAAAAAGGTTGTACTGAAAACGTTGAACGTGAGTGATATATAAATGTACTAAAAAAATGAGACACATCTTGTTTAACTGCTCTAGCAGGCTTTAACAACACTAAGTGAGAAAACAAATAACGTAATTGTACTGTGAAGCCACAGTTAGTTTGAGATCATACAAACTAGGTTTGTTTTACATACAATTGGATATTTCCAAACATTACTTAACTATTACTCAACTATTTTGAGTTTAAAATTTGTGACCACATGTAACGAAATCATGAAATCAAAAGAAAAACTAAACCCAAATTCTATTTTGCTAACCTGAATTCAAAGTATAATTATTGTGCAAAGCAACAAATATAACAACAATACATCAGTTAAATTAACTTGCAATTTATGCATAATAAACAATAATAATAGAAATAATAAAAGATTTAAAATGTAATTAAAATTTTTTTAAGTAAATTCAATTAATCTAGGCTGATTATTTTGGTAGTCCACCAATCTGATGATTATTTTTTTAATCAGTTGTTTAGTCAACCAATAGAAACAGCTGAACATGAGATTTAAATGGCATTTAAATGTCCAGTGTTTGTTTTAATATTGAGACACGGACTAAGTTGAGTGTAACCTGTGTGAGAGAGACATTTACCCATATATAATAAATATATTGTTTTTTTTTCAACTTATATTTAACATTAACATTTTGATTTAAAAGCAATTAATATTTTATTGAACCCAATACCAAAAGCACTTTAAATAAGATGATTTATAATAAATATCCTTTTTTTCCACATTTGTTTTTAAATGTGAAAAAATATATAATGTTCTACTACAGCCATGTATAGTTTTACGTTTAAATAAACGAATTAAATAATAAAAATAGCTTTAAATTTTATTGTGTAATGCGGTACAGTTACAAATTTACGATTAGATGACAATAAAATTTGTAGACAAATTTAAATAATCGACATTACCGATTTTATCAATTAATTGTTGCAACCTTACTAAGTTTACATTGTGGATTATACACTGAGGTGGTGAATAAAAGCTGTTTAAATTACAGGATGAATCAAATATGCTTCACATTGAGGACTCAGCAAAATGTAGACAGAAACAGCAAATGGATTATTTCTTTCTCTGCTGAGATGAATCCAGTTAATCCTCGATCACTGACAGGACTGCTTGTTCTTCAGAAGACAGCAATGCATTTAGTCGCAGATTTAGCAACATGCAGAGGTGTGTGAACAAAATGAAGAGAAGCCATTTGATGAGGCCATCTTCACTGTCAACTGTGTAGGAGGAAGCAAGTGTGTGTGTGTGTGTGTGTTTTAAGAATTATGCTGATTGTAATGAGAGCTCTCTGCAATACCAATGAATACATATTATGTCATGTAAAATTCCTCTTCATAAAATTCAATCACACTAGCTCTGACATCAATTAGACACAGTCCATTTCCTTTTAGGGACGGGATCAGCAGACCAGGGACATCCTGTCGGTCTACTGTTTGGATTTGATGTATATGTGCATGTATGTTGTATGGGTTGGTGTAGTGTTGTTTTTATTTTCAATGTGTGTTAGTATCACAGACGTGTCCAGTATTGAAGTACAAATACTTTGTCATCTTCCTTAAGTCTAAATGTTGGTTATCTATACTTTACTGAAGTAATTATTTTTCAGACGCCTTTTAGTTTCTACTCCTTACATTTTCACACAATTATCTGAACTTTCTACTCCTTACATTACATAAAAATAGCCTCGTTACTACGATTTTATTTCAGCTTGTTTAAAAAAAAAAAAAATTCTACAGGTCACATACGAAAAAAAGATACTTTGGACCAACCAGAAAAAAAATACTAATTTTTTTACACCTAAATATATTTGTTTATTTCAACTTATATTTATGATTTAGCCAGAATCAGATATTTTGATTTAAAATCAATCAATTTTTTTCATTTAACCCAAAACCAAAAGCACTTTAAATCATTAAAAAAAGATTATTTATAATAAATATTCTTTTTTTACCCATTTTTTTAAATGTGAAAAAAATATATTATGTTCTACTAATTGAATAATTAAAATTTCTTTTTGGGCAAAAATGCATTATTAAGTTATATTATTATAAAATGACTTAATATTCTAATATTAAATAATAATTGAAGCTGGACAAACTTTCAAAGTTTCTAATCAGGCTTTCATTCCTTAATTGACCTCACAAACGCATTATAATTGTGCAATAACGCAACTATGAACACTGCAACACATAACAATAAATCAAAACAGCAACATGCACTTATAAAACTTCCCTCAGTAGCTAAGACCCTGAGGGGTACAACTTCACAATCATGGTGAGGGAGGTCATGCCCTTTACGTGTAATAGTGGTGACAGGAGCCAGTGGGAATAGTGTGAGACTGACTGACTGAAAAACTCCAGGAGGAGTGATCTGATGTGATGTCATAACCAGCAAAATGAAGTAAAAATTATTAGTTGAGTTATTTTTTTATTTTAAGTTGTTTTAAACGGGGACCGGATTTGCTTTCAGGCAAACTGAGATAAACAGGTTTGAACCAGAAATCATCATTTTTCATTAGACCAACATTAAAATGCATTTTAAATCAATGACATGGTTTTTATGACTTTTTTCAGTGCAAGATGTGGTATATCAGGGCATGACTTGTCAGATTGAGATAATGAAGGCCTTCATGATCTGAATATTATAGCAGGTATACACTGAACCCTAGGTCTCTAGATCTCTTGGACCATGATCTACTAAATATTCCTTCGATAAAAGTTCAAACACTTGACACACTATATATGACAGGTGATTGTGGGTGATTTTAGACGATTGCTAAAATGTTGTAAATTTTTACATTTCTGTAATCACCACAAAGAAGATAAAGGGAGTATATACAGTATACACTGAATTAATAATGAACTCTTGCATTACCACACAATATACTGTAGTTGTTGTGTGATCAATTAAGAAATGAAATACTGATTGCAAACTTTAGAGTCTTTTTGAGTTCTTCTGACTTAAATCTTTAGGAATTTTGTACTAAATCAAAAAATGTTTATAAATGTAAATAACAAAATTAGAGCAACGTTTTTTTTGTTTGTTTGTTTGAAAGTTCTTGGGTAAAATCCTCTTCCACCACAGAGGTGAGTATTATCAGCCTGTAGCCTGCTGCTAACCCACAGCTAGCACTGCTGGAGCAGCATTAGCATTAGCCGCTAAGCGCACTAGCTCTTTCACCATTCAGAGGTGGGTGTTTCTGCATCTAGCCTTAGAGTTAGAAAGAAAACATGGCGTCACCCCTGTTCCTTACTAGTGTCGCATAATATGCTTTATATTCCGGTTCATTTATAAGACATTCATTAATAGTGCGCCTAATAATCCAGTTCATCTTATAGTGCAAAAAAATACAATAAACACAGTAGATTAAACTGGTCTCAGTCTTTTCTAACAGTATTTCTATACTGGTAAATCATTTGCAGGTTTTACTCATGACCAGTGAAACATAGAGAAGAGTTGGCTATAGCACTTTATAGACTGTGTTTTCCAGGACTGCCCAAACATGTGGTTATATAGTGTATATTGTAAAAAAAAATTCTGTATGTATTTATAGACATCCTGTGGTGATGCTATTTTAAGGGAAAAACATGTCTCGTCTGAAATACTGACATACTGAACTCAACATCAACATGCTTTTCTCTCCAGACACTCATACAGTCAGCTCTGAGGGACCATTCAATTCAATGTGACCACCATTACTCACGCCGAAGCTAACAGCCCTAAAAGAGACATTAAAAGTAACATCCGTGACAAATAAAGCCTCCGCTGCGATGGAATAAGAACGACTGGCTTACAGCACCTCTGGGAGCCATCATGAGTGAAGGAGGGGAAGAGGAATAGGTGTCCCATGTGACATTATGAATCAGACAGTTAAGCAGCTCTGCTCCCAATCCCAGTCAATGATTTAAATCCACCCTCAGAGCAGGCGAGCGTTAAACGAGGCCTCGTCCGTCTTCGTGACGAGCAGTGATAAAGCAAAAATGACTTTAAAAAAATATAAACAAAAGCAAAAGTGGCTAAGGTAGGCACAGCCCTGCACCTTATTTATTCATGGACTATATTTTGACAGAGGAAATGACACCAGGGCCAAAAATGGAACCCTGAGGGTCTAATCTTTTGTTCAGTCTGAGCTCTACAGCTCTTTTGCATTTAAAGTCCCTGGGAAGGTATTTCACTGGCAGCAGTCATGAATACATGATTTTTGACAAACTTTGGACCAACTGACTCCAAAAAAAAACTTTTTTTACTTAACAAGAGCCAAACTCAGGACAATGCTGTAATAAATAGTCTGACCAGATCCATCACGTGCATTATTTACTCAGGAAGGGTCCTTAAGAAGTCCTCCAAGCCTGAGTGATGCCAGTGTGATTATTAGGGGTGGGAATCACAGGGCATCTTGATATCATAACAATATGTTGCTCACGATAATGATGATATAAATAGTGGAAAGTGGGGTGATTTGTGCCAGTGGGCAAGTTGTGCCACGAGACCAGTTCCTTAAATACTTCAAATATTTCAGATCCAAAGTGACTGTTTCCAGGGATGCACCACATCCTGAAATATATGTACATATATTAGTTGAAAGCATTACTGTCATGGTTTAAAGTCTTGCTTTAAAGTCATTTTAAGTAAAATCAATCCAACCCAGTTATCAAATATACTTCTTTTTAATTGAGCTAAACTGCTGATAAGGCGCACTTTAATCTTATATAGTAGCCAGATAATATTCTGCTTTAAACAAATGCTGTCTCTGCTGCTCCATGCTGTTTACACACTAAGAGCACGGCATGTGCAGTGTTCACTGCTCACAGCTGCATAACTTTGTTTACTATATCTGTGCTGCATGTCCCACTGAAAACACTGTGTTTGAAAGTGCAGCGGCAAGTTTCCAGTGTTTTACGCTGCATTTTGGTGCGTTTAGATTTGTGTCAAAACAAACCAAACTCATCAACTGAACCAGACCATAGAAACCAACTACAGCTGTAAAAACACCCTTCTATACTCATCTTATTAAGATCTGATTCAGAAATCCTTACAAACTAGCTGAGATGTTTATAATAATGTAGAATAAAAAGAAGTTTCCTCTATCCTGTTTCTCATGCACTTTGGTTTTATCTCTTCCATCCTTACATTCATTCTTTTATTTACATTTATACAACAGTTAGTTCCGACCTCACAATCTGATTGGTTGAGAAGTGTTCTAGCCGTGCTGATATATGTGATAACATCACGGCCTTCTCACACTAAACTTGTATCACTCCGCCGACACGTTGCCGAGTAACGGCGTATACACACAGGACACCTGCAGGAGCGTTAGCTTAGCACAGGCTAGCACTCAGCCGCGGCACGCTCGCCCACAGCCCGCAGCGCTGGCTCGTCTTTCGTGGAAAAAAGGGAAAGAAAATTGCTCGGTTACTGCCATCTGACAGCCAGAACGCTAACCAGCCAGGCTAGGCCAAGCTACACTAAGCTAATGCTGAGCTAAAGCAAGTTAAGCTAACCTACCCATAGTCCAGCCGGCTAGCTAAAACCAACACCGCCCAGCAAAACAAGCAGAAATGCTCAAAAATGCGCAGCTTTTACCTGAAGACGACTCCTCAAAGCAGGAGAGGAGAGTATTAGTGTTATTTCACGCTCCTAACTTTACCATCTTCACTTATTCCCAATTTTGATTTCAAGCTAACTTTTGTGGTGTTAGTCTGTATGAACCATGCACCGTTTTGTAGTTAAGTTTCAGTTCTGTTACAGTTGTTGTGAAACTACTTCGCCTTCGGCTCGTGCCTACGACCGAATCACAGCCGCGATGTTATTCGTGATAACACACTCCCTCTCGTGTTCTATTGGTTAATTAAATATCCACTATGAAATTTGCTTCTTAAGAAGAACATATAGAACAGTGGTGTCCAAACTACGGCCTGCGGGCCATTTGCAGCCCGTTTCCTTTTTTGGAGCGGCCCGCAAGGTATTTTAGAAATAGAATGAAAGTTGGCCTGCTGTTAAGCAGGTTTTTATAATATGAGATTCAAAGTTTGAACGCTAGGTGTCAGAAACGGGCCAAAGAGTCTAAAAGCGGAGAGAGTGCGCATTTCTAGCGCAGGAAAACGGGGCAAAGAGTCTAAAAGCGGAGAGAGTGTGCATTTCTAGAGCAGAAAAACAGGGCAAAGAGTCTAAAAGCGGAGAGGGTGCGCATTTCTAGCGCAGGAAAACACAGCAAAGAGTCTAAAAGCGGAGAGGGTGCGCATTTCTAGCGCAGGAAAACACAGCAAAGAGTCTAAAAGCGGAGAGAGTGCGCATTTCTAGAGCAGAAAAACGGGCCAAAAAGTCTAAAAGTGACAAGAGTGAAGTTGTAGCGCAGAAAAAGGGGTAAAAGGGTCTAAAAGTGGAGAGAGTGCGCATTTCTAGCGCAGAAAAATGGGCCAAAGAGTCTAAAAGCGGAGAGAGTGCGCATTTGTAGCGCAGAAAAACGGGCCAAAGAGTCTAAAAGTTGCCGTAATTAAGGAGTTTAATATTAACAGACATCATGAAATTAAACATCAATTTGAAAAATCTTAGTTTACACAACACTGTCAAAGATAAAGATAGTAAATCATGTAAAATGGTGTGTAAAAGAAATAATCAGGAAAAAAGTATTATTTAAAGTGGTATATTTCATTATTTGTTTTATTACAGAGTCTGTGGCCCGTGACTTCAAATATATTTCCCCTTCTGGCCCCCAACAAAAAAAGTTTGGACACCCCTGATATAAAATATTGTTGTGATTAATCTTTTTTTTTTTTTTTTATGGATTGATACCAAATAGCAAGATTTTGGATATTAGTATAGATAAAAAAATTTACTTCATTAAATTAATAAATAATCTGAATTTACTGTTCTTTAAATGTGGCAGGGACTGCTCCTATGTTATCATGAAATAGCTACGTTCATTAGTTAGCTAAACCACTCACCTGCAGGTAGCGAATGTAGCCTGGAGTCAGGCGAGGCATCAGGAAGAACATCTCTGCTGTGTCTGTGATGCTGTCTGTTGGATGTGAAGGTGTAAATCTGCCTGATATCAGGGTGCAGGGCACTACTCTGGTGTGACTGAGTGAGTGAGAGTAAGCGAGAAAGAGAGAAAGAGAGAGAGAGAGAGAGAGAGAGAGTAGTAGAGTTCTCTATGTCAATCTATCCCAGTCTTCTTCACCTGTTCCTCTCTCTATAGCTCAGGTCAAGTGCACTCGCCTGAGCCGGGCACTCCAGCGTCTGACTGTGGATTCTGACCCGAGCTGAAGAGGCTTATATAGACTTCCCTCGTTACGTAAAGCCTGTGTGTGCACCTCAATAGGATTAGTGGAATAAAAGTCCTGCCATGCACTTGAACTTGGGAGTCTTGACGACAGTTGCTGAGGTAATGAATGAGGGTGGATGTTGTGGTGTTGTGGAGAGCAGGGTGTGCTCCCCAATGATCGTGTTAAAGTGCCACAGTAGGGTCAAATAGAGACATGATAGGAGAGCAAGGTGAGGTCACATTGGTTGTTCAGATCAGCAAATACAGTTAAATATATATCATACAGCAGACTAACACAGTGATATTTGAGAAGAGAAATGAAGTTTATAGGAATTACAGAAAGTCTGCAATAATTCTTTAAACAAAATTAGGAAGGTGCATAAATTTGAGCACCCCAACAGAAACAAATTACATCAATATTTAGTAGATCCTCCTTTTGCAGAAAAAATAACAGTCTCTAAACTCTTCCCATAGCTTCCAATGAGAGTCTGGCTTCTGGTTGAAGGTATTTTGGATCATTCTTCTTTACAGAACATCTCCAGTTCAGTCAGGTTTGATTTCAGCTTTCTGATCATGAACAGCCGCTTTAAATCACACCACAGATTTCCAATAATATTCTGGTCCGGAGACTGAGATGATCTGAGATGATCATTCCAGAATGTTGTATTTGTTCCTCTGCATGAATACTTTAGTAGATTTTAATCAGTGTTTAGTGTTTAGTGTTTAGAGTCGTTGTCTTGCTGAAGTATCCAGCCCCGGCGCTTTAACTTCAACTTTCTCACTGATTCTTCAACATTGTTCTCAAGTATCTGCTGATATTGACTGAAATCCATGAGACCCTCAACTTTAACAAGATTCTCAGTTCCTGCACTGATCACACAGCCACACAGCATGATGATAGAACTGCTACCAAATTTACTGTGGGAGCAGGAAAGTGTTTATCTTGGAATGCTGTGTTCTTTTTCCACCATGCATAAATATCCCCCCTCCAAATAACTCAATTTTAGTTTCATCAGTCCACAAACAGCACCTTATTCCAGAATAAAGCTGCTTGTTCAAACGTGCTTTAGCTTTAGCATACCTAAAGCGACTGTGTTTGTGGCGTGTGCTCAATAGTGAATAGTTGAACGATGCACAGTGATCTGCAGCAAAGAAGCGTAAAAAAACTTTAAGAGTAACTGATGTAAGATCCATAGGCCAATGAGGTGCATTACATTTACAGCATTTTCTCTGAGGCTCTTATCCAGAGTGACTTAAAAGGTTATTCCTATATTACAGAGGTGGCCAAAGTAGTATTAGAAGTCTTGCCTCAGGACTCTTATTGGTGTAGAACAGCATACATGTGGTTACCCAGGCCTGGAATTGAACCCCAGTCTCCCACATGGTGCCTCATTGGCAGGCTATGGTGTTTATTCACTGCACCGCACCAAACAAGGTGCTATCACTACAGGTGACATTAGGCAGCTACGTTCAGGGTGCACTAATCCAACATTAACACAACTGGACCCACCCACAACCTCTGCTCTTTTAAAAATGCCTGCAGAGGAAGCTTCTGCACAGAGTCTCGAGATAACAGCCTCTTATTTCTGTAAATGTTTGCTTTTGTATGCTGCTCACTCAGCGACTTCCTCAAGGTTTAATATCCAGAGGACGGAGGCTCAGCTGGTGGGTTCTAATATCCCAAGGACCAGGATCCCCGCTCCGGCTTTAATAACGCCTGTTTCTCAGAGTTAGCTTCTGCATGCTAATCGACTTGGCTCTGAGGCCGGACCTCTGGATATTAATACGTCCGAGCTTAGGGGGTTCTGCCACTGGGCCTTAATATGCTCTCGTCTGGGTCCTGCTCTGGGGACTTTGGCGATAAGGGCCAGAAGTGAGGAGAATGTTTAGAATGCTCTTAGCCGAAAAAACGCTGAGTACTGAATTCTAGCGTGCGACCGTACAGAAGGCTGACTGATTAGAAGTATTGCAACTAAGCATAAAGCATAAAACTACATTGCTACATACTGTATAGTGACTGCATTATGTTTTAGTGTATATACACTGCTCAAAAAAAAATTAAGGGAACACTTAAACAACACAATGTAACTCCAAGTCAACCACATTTCTGTGTAATCAATTTTTCCAGTTAGGAAGCAACATTGATTGTGAATCAATTTCACCTGCTGTAGTACAAATAGAACAGACAACAGGTAGAAATGAGAGGCAATTAGCAAGACAACCCCTATGAAGAAGTGATTCTGCAGGTGGAGACCACAGAGCTTTTCTCTGTTCTCATACTTTCTGGCTGATGTTTTGGTCACTTTTGCTTTTTTTGTCAGTTCTGTTACCATAGAGGTAGCATGAGGCAGTTTCCACAACCCACAGAAGTGGCACATGGGACAGATGTGACAGAGTTTGAAAATGTCGCGGAAAACGTTCTGCTGCTTGCAACATTCTCCAGCATGATCGGTTTGGCAGTGATGTAATTTTTATTCCATTTTCTGCACAATTTACATTGCCAATTACCCAAACCATTCATTAGGACTCCCCCTATCACTAGTGATGCCCCAACACACCAGGAGAGTGAAGACTAACACATGCTTCCTTCGATACATGTGAAGTCAGCCACCACCTTTTTTCCAACTGGAAAAAAAAAGGAAAGCGCGGCGATGTGGTTCCGATACATCAGCTCACAGACGCTTGTGCTGATCAACATCACCCTTTGGAGAGATGAGGAGAAAGAGCGCCACCTATCCACCTAGAGAGAGCTAGGCCAATTGTGCTCTCTTAGGGCTCTGGCAGCTGATGGCGAGCTACATGACTAGGATTCAAACCAGCAATCTCCCAATCATAGTGGCAACTGTATATAAGTATATTTTACCCTTACACTTAACTAGATGGCTCGATGCCTAGATTGAGTTTGGATGCCTTGTTTGGTCTGGGATTTCGGGCTTTTCGGAGTTTGGGGCCGAAACAAAGTTTCAGGTGTGAAAGGGGGCGTGAACCACAGTCCAGAACAAAGAATCAGAGATTGGTCCAACCAAAAGACTTGTGAAAACAGTTGGAAACAGGTGTGAAAATGGCCTTAAGGCATTTTTTGCGCAACAAGCTTATTTTAAGGGATTGTTAACATCTCTTGCATTTTCCAACCATCAGGAATACTGGAATTCAGAGAGCTGAACACTGAGGCAGTACTGCTACTGATTTCAGGAGCACAGAGCATTCTCCTCACGTCCAGCAGCCTGCATTCCTCTCTCCAGATGAAGGCAGCACATACTGCCCTCTGCATCTCCAGCTCCGCTAAGTGCTTTTCACCAATTCACTTCTGCAGTGAAGGGACACTTACGCTCGAGGGGGGGATGCTCCCTTATTGTGACATCAGAATAAGAAAACCTGCATAGAACCATCATGGGACCAACCCTCACCCATCAACCCCCACCAGAGTCCCACTCACTAGATCAGTGAAACAAATGCTATTTCGCTCATTTTGTAAAAAAGAAAACTCAAACAGTATACACCAGGATTAGCCAGCAGACTTCGTTTGAAGGAGGGATCTGTACCTACTGTCTGTGGCAAGTCAGCAGGTAAGGGAGTACTTTCAAATAAAGAGTTTTATGCTTCTGTTGCAGTGAAGCATGAACTAGCTTGTTTGTGTTTTTGCCATTTAGCACAAGATTACACTAATGTGTGGGAAATGCTTAAAATGGTAAACATAGCTTGTTTGCACCAAAGAGATGCAAAACAGCCCTAAACAGCTCATTCTAAAATGTGAGAGTGATTTTGCAAAGATGCAAAGATCTTAATGAACATGTTTTTATATATCACATCTGGATAGACCTATTTTAACTTGTGTAAAAAAAAAGTATAATATGTCTCCTTATAAGATCATGCCACAGCATCTCAATCAGACTTTGACTAGGTCACTCCAAAACCTTAATTTAGTTTTTTTAAGACATTCAGAGGTGGACTTGTTTGTGTGCTTTGGATCATTGTCCTGCTTTTGGATCATTGTCCACAATAGCTGAAAACAGCTACACGACCAACCCGTCTTACAGGGTTCCTCCATCTGTCTCTGGCACCTACAGGAATTGATAGTAGAACATGTAATAGATCCATAATCATCACACAGAGTCTGTGCACCTGTGCTTCCTCCATTTCACTCGCAAACAAACAGATGGACTGAGATGGTTTTAATGAAGCAACATGATCCAGACACGTAGCCAGGGCCACTCTTGAGCACTTGTCACTTCTTGCTTAAACACCCCCTTACTGGCAGTAAAGAGACTCGTTCCTTTTCTCTGCACCATGTTTCCCAGAAATAGTGTCTTTCAGACAGAACTGCGTTACAGCATTCACAGCTAAGTGTGTTTAGGAGGCTGTACATGGCAGAAGACAATCATAAAATTATTACAATCTAATCCTTAAATTACACAAATCTTTTCTTGGTTTTAGTTTTTAGCAGAGGTGGAAAAAGTACTGAAAATTGTAATTAAGTAAGAGTACCTTTACTTTGCTAAAATTCTACTCAAGTAAAAGTAAAAGTACCCATCTAAAAATCTACTAACTAAAAGTAAAAAAGTACTCAATTTAACATGTACTTTGAGTAAACGTTACATAGTTAATTTTAATTATTTGATGTAAAAAAGTACAACAAATCATAAACTAAATAGTTTTAATGAACTATTATTTCACATAATAATTTGGACCTTTTCAGGCAGTATTTGTTCAGACCACCACATAAACCATTTTCAAGAACAAGTGGAATAGGTTTCAATGATCCATTTTTTTTAACTATTAAAAATTATGGTCATATAGGCGAAAATAAACCATATTTTTATAGTTTTACAGTTCATTACTATTTTTTTAACTTGCCATTGCTATGCTTTAACTGCTATTTACATGTTTTTTTAACAGTTTTTTTTAGCAGATTGTTTCATGATAAAAATACTTACCACCACATGCTTTCTCAGGTTTGATGTGGAAGTTTTGAAAGCTGACAGCTCTGTCCGGCAGGGCGGGGCACATTTTGTATTGCATGAGGAAGTTATTGCCTCGTTATTCCAGGCGTGAGCAGCCGTGTGCCGGTGCATCCCCGCCAATTTTTTTGTTTAATTCAGACAATTTGTTTTCCCCAGCATTTTATTTTTTACTCAGTAACGGGGAGTTTTCCAATGTAGCGAAGTAAATTACTTGTGTCAAAATGTACTTGAGTAAAAGTAAAATTACCTGTTTTAAAAGCTACTTTAAAAATGACAAATTACTCATAAAATCTACTTAATTACAGTAACTTGAGTAAATGTAATTCATTACTTTCCACCTCTGGTTTTTAGTCCAAGATATTCCAATAAAGTTTTGAATTTAATATGACTAATAATTGCTTATTCAGAGATGCTTAGCTTGTTTTTGGTTCTTAATACTGGATAAAACATCCTTGCTTTTCCTCTGCCCAGCTGTTTTCACATTAAAACATTAAATCAGGAAATTTAATCCAGCACTTTGCCACACTCTACAGCTATGAATATGGAAACTTGTTCTTATAGCCTGAAACACTGTTGCCAAGCAAACAGCCATTCTTTAAATACAATCAAATACCAAAGGGGAGCTACCCCTGGTGGGCAAGACTGCACACTGTTGGTGAGTGAGGATTGGGGGGAAAATGCCCATGATGCAAATAAATGATGCCAGAGGCCAATGGGAAAATTATTTATTTTGTGTAATGTACTAAGAAATGTTAGGTATATTTTATCTTATTTTATTTAGTGTTTCAGCTGTTTAATTCAGGTAATCTTTCATGAAAATTCTGAAGGCAGCTGCCCAACTGTGCAGCATTTTTTCAGGCAGCATACGCGGCTCCCGAGAAAACGACTGTCCCATTTGGTAGGCAGCTTATGATCCTTAATGGGCAGCATCCTTATCTTACCCCAATTCTAAAGGCAGGGTTATATGTATCCTTCAATCCTTCAGTATCAAATAGATATTTCTCAAATGTTCTGCTGCACAGTTTAATATCAAGTTACAATCTGTTAAATTACAGTATTTTAATGGCTTTATCCTTCAAGCTACATTATTAATATATTTAAAAGCGCTGTAGTTACTGCTTTTTAAGCTTTTTTGCACATTGTAAAGTCGTAAAAGTCGTAATTCTGTACTCAGGACTGATTCTGGGCTCATCTGAGGAACTTTTCTCTGAGCTGTGGATAGATTGCGTAATTCCATTCATTTTTCTATTTTACTCAGATAAAAACACTCATACAGTAAGAAACAGCAGCAGGAGCTCTTCAGATAAAGTGTTTTTCTCATTTCTCTCCAGGCAGGATGGAGCATTTGGCTCCACATTACTCCAGTATGTTAGCTTATTATGCTAACTGGCTAGTGTTAGTTAGCTACTGTATCTGCTTCTTTGGTGGTGCTATCCACGCAGTGCTCCACAGCGCCTCTAGAGGTATGGCGGTACGTGAAAAATGCAAACCAGTTTTAATTTCCCCTCCAGTATAACGGATGAACCTTTATACTGCCCAGCACTGGTTTTATCCAATTTGTAATGCAGGCCTTAAAGCCCTTTAAAATAATATGACTTTGCATCCTATTGATACTTGGTCAGATTAACCTCAACAAGAGGATTACTTCTCTAAGTTCAAGTTTCCAGTAGAGGTCAAACAAACATTCACTGACTAGCTACTCAGTACTAAAATACCTTCACCAAACTTTTCAGAAGTACACAAACCGCCTGTCTCTAACTGATCTGCCGGCCGGGGCCATGACCTTCATTTGAGTGCGGTAGGGGCAGCCTCGTGTGAGGAGAATGGAGATAATGAGCGTTCGGGCCTGCGCCGAAGCCTAAATGTCACCATCTAAACAATGAGGACAGGGATTAGCGCAGGGCTGTTGACATTTGCTGCTAAGATAATTAGCCGCTAAGAGGCTAAGCCAGAGGCTACTCATTATGAGCAGTTGACGGCAGCTTTGGAAAAGACTGGCTCGGCACAATCGATCGATAACGATGTTACGGGCTTTGTCTCGCAGTGGTAAACATCAGCCTGGAGGGCTCGCGAGTGAAGGCTGAATTGACAGGTTGCTCAGATTTGAAGGTCTTGATAGGAGCCGGATTACAGTTATAGAGAAAAATATGGCAATTTTAATGTTCCAGGATTCATCAGCATAGTGCAGCTGAGCACAAAATGCACTGATATCACACAGATCTTTGAAGAAAACAAGTCTCTGGGAGTTCAAAAGAACTGAATCGGGTCTTTGATTACAGGTTAAGACTAGCCCTTGAGTGGAGAGCAGGCAGTAGAGGCTTTAGTTTAGTTAGCGGAGCCACTCTCTCCACTCTCTATTGTGTATTCGTTCACGTTCATTCTTCAGAAGTGCACTGAAGGTCTTCAGGAAAATAAAGAAATCAGTGTTTCTCAAACTTTTAAATCAAACATTTAAGTGCAACCTACTGGGTCTATTGCACTGGCCTTAACAATTTTAAAATCTGCAAATTATTGATTATTGTTTCTAGTAAATGCAGAATGCCTACTAAGACATGTTGGAAAAATTTGATACATCTGATAGTCTGTACTGAGAATGTAGTGAATAGAGTCTACATGGAAACCTCTTGAACCCTAGGCTAATTAAATTGCTATTATTACTAATACAGGAACTATTGTGAATAGTGAAGTTCCACAGGGTTCAATTGTAGGGCATGTAAAGACTGAAAAGAACTGAAGTGTTACATACAGGGTCTACCAGTTTAAACACTAAACACAACAAACCTAATATTATGAAAATTAGAGGTTAAAATTCAGGTCACCTGGTGTACCACCCTACCACCCATGCACCACAGTTTAAGAACCACTGTTGTAGGGATTCTGTCACTAATTTTTTGTTGTTGTTGTGTTCATATTGGGACCTTATTATTGACTCTGCCAATGGTCAGTGGTGAAAGATAACATCAGAACCTCAACAAGGAAGATAAAATAGATATAATATAGATATATAATAATAATAATTGGCTAATTAATTTATGATAGACAACTGCTAATATCAATGTACATTCTGATACAAAAGCTCTTTTCATATCAATATCTTTTTATTTATTTATTTAAAATTGTTTTAATATTTTCACTCTTAATGTTAGTTTTGTGCATATGGTCACAGCGTTCAGACCTCAAATAATGCAAAGAAAACAAGTTTATATTCATAAAGTTTTAAGAGTTCAGAAATCAATATTTGGTGGAATAACCCTGGTTTTTAATCACAGTTTTTATGCATCTTGGCATCATGTTCTCCTCCACCAGTCTTACACACTGCTTTTGAATAACTTTATGCTGCTTTACTCCTGGTGCAAAAATTCAAGCAGTTCAGTTTGGTTTGATGGCTTGTGATCATCTATCTTCCTCTTGATTATATTCCAGAGGTTTTCAATTTAGTAAAATCACAGAAACTAATCATTTTAAGTGGTCTCTTATTTTTTTCCCAGAGCTGCATATGCAATACATTAAATCAGCAAAGATATTTAGATAAAAAAATGTAATATGTTGTTGGCTGATTTATATTTCATTTACATTATCACTGTTGCCTTCTACTGCAAACATTTAAATTTTACATTTAAAGGCTTTTTTGAAAAAAAAAAAATATATATATGTACACAGACTGAAAACGCTGTTAAGGCCAGTCCTACAAATAAGGTCTTGTCCATGTCAAAAAAAATGCACTTTTACTGGATATTCTGTTAAAAGTTAGGGAAACCTTGATCTGGCTGATCAGGCTGGTCTTCGGATTGTGTCAACAGAACATAAACTGCTACAAACATTTATACATATGTTTAGCATGTCTTCACAGAATACAGAAGCATGCAGTATGCAAACAGTCCATAAAAATAGAAAAAATATATAATCCAACTGCTGGAGGTTACACAAGTTGTGTTCCACTGTCACGTTGCTGTTTGAGACTGCATGGGAAGAACTTCTGTCATCCAGTAGTTAAAGAGAGTGTGGACCAGCACAGTTTCATCTGAAGAAGAGAAAAAGAGAGAGAGAGAGAGAGAGAGAGAGAAAGAGAAATCATATTTCAAGAAAAGGGCAAAATCTGTGTATTTTACCTCATCACCATAAAACTAAAGGTTAGCAGAGCTACAAAATCTCTGGAGAACATGAAGGTGGTCATATTTTAATGCAAACGTAAAAAAAAACACGCAAAATGAAACAATTAACAATAAACTGTTATTATGTGAGGAAAGTGTGCTTATGGCAAGACATCAAAATTTAGGCAAGGTTGTGAACTTTCCTTGATCCATAGTGTCATGCATGTATCAGGACTGTATTTCCACTCACTGCTGCCTGTGTTTATCAAACCAGTACATTTAAAACTGTTTTAAATTGTTTTTAAGTGTTGTTCTCGCCTGTACTTTATTTAAAGTAAGACCTGACTGGGTAAAGCTACTGTTAGCTTAGCGAGTTAGCCTTTTCACCAGGGAAGCTTATCTCCCTTTAGTCGGATTTCCAAGTAACAAACGCGGCTGGAGCGCTAACCTAACCCCCGCCGGTGCGCTATAGCAGGTTTAACTGTTAGACAGAATAACTGTAGATTAGGGGTGGACGATATGGCTCAAAAATAATATCACGATATTTCACGGTATTTTCACGATAACGATACTTTTGGCGATACGACAAAACACTGAATTAGAAACATTTTTTAGAATTTTATTATTATTATTATTGCCTGCAATATGATATGGCTAACTGAGATATTAAAAAATTTATTTTATCAGATTTGTAACATAAGTCATGGATTCAGAATGTCATGATACTTACCTATAATAATGCACTACAAATATCTCCATATATCCAGGATTAAAGTAAAATAAATGGTACTGGACAGATATAATCTGTCTCTAGTAGATATTTAAATAGGAAATTAGAACAGTGTGAATTTTTCTTTTGCTAAAAAACGGCAAAAGAGTAGAACCCTGATATGATAATTAGGGGTGGGTGATATGGCACGATATTTCAGGGTATGATATCGTTCACGATATTCAAATTTTTTGGCAATATTATCATGTACGATACGATATGGCACACCCCTACTGTAGATTAACCCGTATCTGAGTGATTTAATGTTAAAATAGTGGAAGTATGATTGTGTCCTCCATAAAGTGCTTTTACTAATTCAGGTTATTTTGTCCCCAGGGATGAACACGATTACCAGGCCGGGGAAGAGGCTCTTAAAACGGAGAAGAAGAGCTCTGCTCAGACTGGCTGCTTTTTCCTTTGAATTTAATGAAGTTTTCTTCTCTATCAGATCTGAACTAGTGAGTATGGAAAAACTTCACACTTTTATTTGCAGATAAATAAGAAATTCAAGAAGCATGTTATGTTTTTTTAATGCAGCTAAAATGTCAGTATATACATCTATACAGCGTTGTTGAAAACGATGGCTTCCGAAGCCTTATTAATGTTCTGGAACCACGTTATGTTTAACTCACACGTAAACATTTGAATAAAGTGGTCATTCCAACCCTGTACAGAGATGAGAAGCACGGTTTCTCAATTAACTAAGCTACATTAAATTATTTTAATAATGGAAGTTTGAGTGTTTCTTGTATAATTACAACATTTCATATTTAAACTACAGTTTTTACTGTAACTGAAATTTTCCTAAATAAATCTATTTTGAATCGAATCGGGACCTTGTGAATCGATATTGAATCAAACTGGGAAATCAGTGCAGCGTTCTTTACCTTTCATGGGGCACAAAAAGACTAGTTTCTGTCCCATGATAATGTTATGGCTGATGGTCACAACTTAAAATATAGAAATGTTTATGATATAATTCTTAAAAACAAGTCTCAGATAGTGTGTGTGGATATGTGTGTGTCTAAAATCCTGCACTCTGTGGGTGTGTGATAGAGTGAGTGGCTTAGCGGCTCCGTCACCCTTGAGTGGTGTTCCCTCTGAGGGCTGAAATGAAGCTCTGAATCAGTTTGGGGAGCAGAGAATGTAGTCCATTGATTCCTGCTGTGCGGAGAAGCATCAGCAAGCTGTGAAGAACGACTGAAGGTCCTGAACCACACACGGCACTAGCACAGCCCATATTAATCGTATTTATTATCGTAAAGCTGATCTACAGTCAGGTTTACTTCCTTATTCTGACAAATGTATAGGTAAAAGACACTAAGGACACTAAGATGGCGTTCTTTCTCCTCATCACTTCAAAGGGTGATGTCAGTCAGCACAAGGCGTCTGTGAGCTGATGTATCAGAACCAAGTCGCTTCGTTTTCCTCCGAGCGCCACTAGGTGCTTGTTCGTCCAGATCTGGTTCAGAACCACAGTTCACGATAAGGTTTGTACCTCCAGACAGGAATATTGAGAAAAAAACTGCACGCAGCGTATTTTGGTGCCTTTGCTGTGTTTGTTAATGTGAGATTTACATTAAATTAAGATGTAAACATGTTATTTATCCGCAAATCGCAGAAAGAACAGAACCAATCCAGACATTGTCTATGTTTCAGGCTTATTTTGAACAGGCTAAGCTAATGTAAACAAAATGTAGACATGACAGACTTGCTCTGTGACGTTAGCAATTTCAGAAACTTTCTTTTTCCCGTCCACACAGTGGAGTTTTCAAAGATCTCCACCTTGGTAGGCGTTTTCGAAAAAGCTCTATTTTCAGTAACCGAAAACGCTGTTTTCGTGTAGACTTCAGTTTTAAAAATATCCGTATTCGTGTGGAAGAGGCATAAGGGTGCCTTTTCACACCTACAGTGTCTTGTTTGGTCTGAAAAAAAGTAGCAGACCATAGGACCAAATTTTGGTTCGGTCTGATCAAAAATTATTATTCAGACTTTTGGCCCAATTACCAGAAGTTGACACAGGCTATGAAGAAGTAGAAGTAGAAAAAGGTGAAATTTAATTTTCAAGGTTGTGAAGACCTTTAACTTTCCTTGATCCACAGTGTCATTCATGTAACAGGAATACGTCACAGAACACACAACGCAGTTGTCAAGAGTCTGCTGCCAATGTCCTGGTGCAAGATTGTGGCATCTGTGGAGTCCATCCCTCAACTATTCATAGCAGATCGAAACAATACACTAAATTGCCAAAGGTCTTAAGATAGTAACTTAGGGTGCTTTCACATCTATCTAGTTTGGGTCCAAACTAAAGTAGCAGGTGTGAAAGGGGTCATGAACTGTAGTCTTGACTAAAGGACCAGAGTTTGGTCCAACCAAATGAGGTGTTCTTGGTCTGTACTGAACCATGGTCCAGTATGTCTTTTCTAGATGTTTCAGGCTTTCAGACCAATTACAGGAAGCTGAGTCAGTCTTTAAACAAACCAGAGGAAATAAGAAATTGAGTTGTGCTGAAATCCGACTACTCTTAGCGTGCAGGCACGTCACCCAGCAATGTAATTATGAACAATTAAACTGGGAACTCATTTATTAACTGGAACAGTAGATAAACTCTTATTTCTAAACAGAAATAAAATGAATCTGTGGATAATCTTTTATACTCATTTTGCTGGGGGTCAAAAGCGTGTACGCGAAGTCGGATTCTGACACAGAGCTAGTATTTGTCACAACACCTGGAGCAAATCAACTCAAAGCCGAGCTCATAACTAATTATCTACAAATCAATTAATATGAAGTATAGAAAGACTCCGCCCACAAAGCTGATGACGACAGGAAGTAGTAAAATTCTTCAGTCCGCTCTAAATCAAACTGCAGTGTGAAACCAAAACTAAACGAACCAAAGGTACACAATACTATATAACAGACATTAACCTTGGTGCAGACTTAATATTAACTGTAATATTAACTCTAGTGCGACAGATTTTACTAAAAAGTATGTAAATTCATTAATCATATTGATTAAATATTGAAGGGAAGCCATCCCTGAAAAACTAAACTGATTAGAGCTGTTATATAAAGCAACAGTTAAATCTCTAAATAGTCAAACAGTGGAATTAAAGTCTGAAAGATTTGTGCTCACACTGGGAGAGAAGATTCAATTTACAGAACGAGGTCTTCAAAAGACTGATCTTCCAGAGTCAACACAAATTAACCACATAAATGGCATGTAAACAAAACGGCTTCACAAATCCCTTCCTGCTTCTTAATTAAACCCCCCCAAAACACATTAAAATTCTCCATGCAGAACTGTTTCTAATATGATTTACAAGAAAACAACTATGCTGCACTTCTACTCACTGGCCACTTTACTAGAAACACCTACAGTACATTGTACTTCCACTTTCAAGTCCAAATTATATATATTCAGTCCAATATCCACAGCATGGCGATGAAAAAGAGAGAGAGAGCGAGAGAGAGAGAGAGAGAGAGAGAGGCAGAGCATGCAAAACGGCAGGTTAGGCGACAGCTGTCTCAGCAAACTGTCCTTAATGCGATAAAACTTACAAAGCACTCTGTGCACCACTGTTCATCCTCCTCGACATCCAAGTGTTCATACAGCCAACACCAAGTATCCATAGTAAGAAAAAAGCTGCTAAATAAGTAAAAAGTGGACCTTGCTTGAAAACGCTGCTCGCTGCTCTCAGCCCCCACCCCCAAAAAATATGCTCATTTGAAAAAAAAGAAAAAAAAAACATTTAGTGTGACTGTTACAACAAAGCTAAAAATTTACAAATAAACTGTTGCATTGCACTACTTTACACTAACGCCCAATTTATACTTCTGAGTCAAACCTACACGGTAACTTATGCGTTTCCAGCGACAATAGCGCTACGCAGTGGCGGCCGTTTATACTTCCGTGTACACGTATCAGCGGCTCTGTGTCGCTCTGCAGTTTAAACCACAAAGCTGGGAATGTGTGGGGGTAGGAATGCAAGGCCCAGTGGACCAATCACAGCTGCGACTTTCAACGTTAGACATCAAATAGTTACTTTTTCAGGGAGGTGCGTGTCAATCTAGGCTATGGCGTAGGTTTGAAACAGAAGTATAAATTGGCCTTAACAACTACACTTAAATATAATGCTCCTGATTGCTTTTTTCTACGTTGGTATCGTTATCAGCAAGTACAAAAATACACATACTCGTACTCAGTTGAAAAAAAAAATGTCTATGCTTCCCTTGTTCTAATTATATGTTACTAGGATTACCCAATATGAGCAGCACACATGATAGCACCAGCTTTGGTGTGAAACAAATGGAGATTGACAAAAATGTCCCAATATAAACCTGTTGAAATGACATTGTTTTTTTTCTCTTCGGCTGAGCGCACCTCCGACTCCATCTCCACACCGACGTCCCGCTGGGAACAGCCATCTGTCACGCTCGGAGAGAAGGGGGAGAAGAACGCAGGCCATCCTCGCAAACGGTCCACTTTAATGACGGGTGACCTACTTGTGAATCGTTCAGTGAGCGCTATCTGACAGTAATGACACGGTAATGTATGGGATAATATGGCAAATGACGCGTTCAATTGCGCGGAACATCCAGCGATTCTCATAACCGTGATTTAGTTAATGTGCCTGGAGTTTGCAGCGAGATGACGAGAAACGCAATTAAAACTCTATTAAAGTTTACACTTTTCAGAAACGCAGAGTGAGATGATAGACTTAGGCCTTTTGCTCGCGTTTGTGATTCTGAGAATAATGACTTAGCAGCTGGTTAAAGGTGAAATAAAGGTGTGAAGATGTTTAGCATGTTGCTGCATACACACTGACATGCCAAATGTCATGGGACAGGAACTAGTATTATGACCCAAGACTTTTGCCATGTCCCATTGAAGGTCAAGAACACTGTAGTGACCTGTGGGATAGGAATGTTGGGTCTCCTTAATTTTAATTCCTTCTATGATTTGTTCCTGGTATGCGTGTTATATTTAAAAATAAGAGCTTCACAAATCTCTAATTTGGGTTCCTTTACACTTAAAATCCTTTCATTTTCCCAAAAATCTTGTGCGTCCTGTCAGGTTGTAAGAAGCAGTAAAGCCACTCTGCTGAAGTGCAGCGTTATACAGGAGTTTCAGTTTAGTTTTCCAGCAGTATAAGCATTAGCTGCTAACCACGCTTAGCGCTAGCTCTTTTGCCGTTCAAAAGTATCGGCCTGTAGCCTGCTGTTAACCCCAGCTAGCACTGCTGGAGCTAAGCGCTAGCTCTTTCATAATTCAGTATCAGACTGTATCAGAACTGTGTTCTGCGTGTTCACCATGTTAAAACAAGCTATGTGGGATGCACTGCAAGCTAATATCACCCTGGCTTCCACACAGGGTTCCTCAGTGTAGCGCTGTTGGCAAAATTAGCCGCTAACCACAGCTGGAAATCTGGAAATCTAAGCTTACTGTAACTCACTATGTGCTTTAACTCACCCAAATTGACAGGTTTTAGAAGAGAAATCTGTGTGGAATAACATACAGGTTCATTTGACTTCAAATAATTATTATAATTTGTTTTTTAAGAATTACAGTTTTCTATACTTAACTTAGCTTATATTTACAGGTCTCGCCACTAAGCGGAAAGACCTACTGAATTATAAGGGAAACATGGCGACACCTTTGTTCCTTACTAATTTCACATAATGTGCCTTATAATCTGGTGCACTTTATGTATGAAAATAGACAAAAAAAAATATGTTTATCAATAGTGCGCCTTATAATCCGGTGCGCTTTATAGTGCTAAAAATACAGTTTACCAAAAATGATTATGTAGTTCTATGTTGAGAAAATGCTGCTACTGATGGCAAGCAGCATACTCTGGGATTTGGACCAGCCAGCAGATGGTTGTTTTTCAAACTCAGGGCAGACCGACCTGACATTCTCTGACATAAAAACTCCCTAATCTACTCATCTACTATTTAATTATTTTTATTAAAAGTACCCTGTTTGGCTGGTATCAGTGCACCGCTGCTGTTGGGTCACCCTGACCCACCACATGTCAGGATGTGAAGGGTCAATCCTGTTTAGTGTGCTGGTTTTAATTGGCTCTGAGCTCTGGAGGTGCTGCATGAGACAAAAACAAGCGAGCCATTAAGCGGATCTGTTTCTATAGACGGCCTACATTGTGCGTTCATGGCTGTTGTTGGGACAGGAGTTCCGTTCCTGATTCTTTTTCCACATCTAAAGATCAGAAAAGCCACAGTGATGCAGAGAAACATTTGGAAAAGCATTTGTACGGCTTCCATACGAATTGATTTATTGTACTCCTCTTTAAACCAAGCTTCCGAAGGAAACAGTTCTTCCTTCATGATCCGTAGAAAATGCAGCAGTACAAACTCTAAAGAAAACAAAAAAGGAAGAGTACAATACCTCCATACCTTTATCTCCAAGTTATTTTACCTTTACCTGCTAAAGATTCTGGCTTTCTGCAAATACCTGCTTTAAGGAAAGGAAAAGTGTGCAGGCCTCTAAACTATGAAAGGGGTCTTAAAGTAGGAGGGATGCACAATGAGCCTGCAAGTGAGTCCTCAATAAATGGAGGTAAATGATGCTAAATAGCTAAAAACTCTACTTGCCCAGAATATTCCCTTAATTTTTAGAAAGTAATGTATTTTTCTTTAAAAAATATGTTTAAAAAAATATTATAAAACTATGATTTTGCTTAAATGCTCCATATATATCCACTAATTTTAGACTGATTTGTGAGAGCCCTCTAAAGGAACTTAATTTTAGTTCTCCAGCACCAAGGCTGGAGCAGTATTAGCATTAGCTGTTAACTGCGCTAATCACTAACTCTTTCGCCGTTCAGAGGTGAGTATATCGGACTGCAGCCTGCACATTTATCATGTTAAAACAAGCTACGTGGGAAGAACCACTAGCTAATAGTGCCCTGGCTTACCGATACACTCAGGGTTCCTCAGTGTAGCGCTATCGGGCGGCATTTACTAGCTTTATGTATGAAAATAAACCAGAAAATAGACGTTCTTTGAAAGTGTGCCTTATAATATGGTGCACCTTATAGTGCAAAAAATATGGAAATTAATTTAACCACTTAAACGTTGTTTGGTTGCGCTAATTTTTCCCTAGTATAAGAAGTAGTTTGGTGCATGCATTCACTGTACACTCCTACCTTACCCTACCTCGTATCTAGTGTGAACAGCTCCTCTGTTGCTGCACTACATTACTGCAGCTCTATTATATACAATATTCTTACCATCATATTGCAATATCAATAAAAATGCAATTTATTTTACAGGCCTAGAAGGCAGTGGTGGGGCTTAGCTGTTGAAGCACTGGGGTACTGACATGCCAAAAGTCATGGTATAGGAGCTAGTATTATGTAGAAATTGATCTCCAGGCACTTGCTAGACACAATGGAAGCTAAAGAGCACTGCACTGAGCTGAGTCTCTTGTCTGTTCACCCGAACAATTCCAGCCAGTCGCTGCTGTCAAAAAGGGTTTTGCAGGGCTAATTCTAAAATCTCACCACAATATCTTTCAGCACAGCAATTAAAACATTTATCGCTGTGTGCAGGAGCGGGCAGTTTACCAGCTCAGTGTGGGCGGGTATAGAAATGCGTACAAAAATCCTGCAAATTAATGATCAGCCAAAATAAAATAGAAATCACTCATTAATTGTCATGCATAAATAATATAAAGGAACATTATTAACATTGTGGAAATGAAGTAGAACATGAATTTAAGCCCTTGGTTTGGCTGCACTCATTTTTCAACAGGATAAGAATTAGTTTTTTGTGTGTGTGTGTTTACTGCTGACCTCTACCTCACTCTTGCTCACTCAAACTTGCTTTACCACACATTGTTTTACTCTGTTTCACCTCTCTCTCCACCTTGCTCTACCTCACTTCACCTCGCTCTACCTTACCTTGTTTCACTGTAGCTTACTCAACCTCGCTTTACCACACACTACTTCACTTTGTTTAACTCTACCTCTCTCCACACTGGTCTTCCTCACTTCACCTCGCTCTACCTTACCCTGCCACACTCTACCTCACACTGCTTCACTGTACCTCACTTTACTGCTTCACTTAATTTCACTCTACCTCTCTGTACCTTGCTATAATGCAGTTAGCAGTATTTTGTTATGAAAGAGTTCTATTATTTACTGTGAAGCTTTAAGGGTATTTTTAAATAATTGTGTATATGTTCAGTTTTATATGCATACACTAAATATTCTGCACTGATAGATTTTTTGCTTTTTTATTTAGTTACATTATTATTAGTTTATACAAGATCAAAGTCTGTTGTTTACAAAGTTTACAGATTTGTTTTTTTTTTGCTGAATGTTTGAAACTGTTATATATAAACATGAAAAAAAATAATGTAACATTTATTCTGTTTATTTTGAGGTATATCCTTTATTTTTTTTTCTAGTGGTGTCAATCAATTAAAAAATGTAATACAATTAATCAAAAAAATATTCTGTGATAATCTGCAGTATCACACTTGTTCTTCGATGCAAGTTTTGTGGATATTTAAATGTAAATTTAAGAATGAATGTAAGAAATGTAAAATGCAATTATATTTGTATTAGTGGTGTCAAATGAAATACTAGTATATAATTGTTTGTTTGAGAGGAGATAAAACCAAAGTTTATGGCGAAATTGGGGTTCAAATTTGATGGCATAATGGGCTTTGAGTTGTCCAGCGGGCTATGCGCTGCCACTATGATCAGGAAATCGCTGGTTCGAATCCTGTTCACGTAGCTTGCCATCGGCTGGCGGAGCCCTGAGAGAGCACAATTGGCCTTGCTCTTTCTAGGTAGGCAGATGGCGCTCTTGCCCCTTATCACTCCTAGAGTGATGTCAATCAGCACAAGGCATCTGTGAGCTGATGTATCAGAACTGTTTTGCTTTGCTTATATAAAATACTAATTTCAAATTAATCCTATGCGTTAACGGTTTAACGTTGACAGCCCTAGTTTTTTTCATATTACCAAAAATATCCCGATTGCAAAAATACTCTGAAATGTTTTGAAATAGTCAACACTGAAGCATCTCATACAATCATAACTGAAACTCACCTGTGCTCAGTGTGGAGGTATGGCTGAACTCCTGTAGCGCTGTGTTTAACTGCTCCACATCCCTCTGGCCCAGCAGAGTCCTTAGCCTGCACAGACCGGACATAGCGGCAGGGGGCGCCGTACCTTCTGAGAGACAAGTGAACAGAGACTCAGCTGTGCTTAGAGAAAGACAGGTTCTGTCTGCAGTACTGGAGCCTAAAGAGGAGGAGAGAAAACTGTTAGATCAGAGGTTTAACCTCTCGAACATCTACTTCTGCCATATACAGTGTAAAATTTAGGCTTTAGGATTCTGCTACTGTTTATACACTATGGGGCACAATGTTTCTCAGACAGGGTATAAAGCTAGTCTTGGGCTAAACATCACAACATTTGAATGACTTGGCTTAATCCCATATATCCAAATGATTGTGGACACTCCTTCTAATCAATTCAGCTACTTTAAGCTTCATTAAGTTGTATCCACTGCTGTCAAAGATGTGCTAATGCACAAGCACAGCTTGTCTAGTCCATGTAGAGAAGTACTGCTAATAGAAAACAACTCTCCGGAGCAGAGAAACATTAATTGTGCCAGACATGGGATAGAAAGGTTAAAATTTAGAGGGTTTGGTCATAATTGTTTAGATAACCTCAGTAATCTAATTGTAACTACAGATGATGCCACAGTGAGCATAACTGACTATGCTGTCTCCAGTTGAGTAAGATGATCCTCCTTTTCACCCATCAACCCCTAGCCAACATAGTTGCCCAACAGAATGGACAGTTAGTGTCCTCCTCCAAGCGTGTTGAACATCATTGACAATGCATTAGCAGCAGTGTTGCTATGTGTTGATGCCTCACCGCATGTTTTCTCACATGCTGTTCATACTTCCTTCCTTCTCCATAAACATGAATGTTGCCAGTTATGGTATGGAGAGGTTAAAGATCAGTCAGCATACTGTTTGGCTATAACTGCACAACCTACAATGTACTCTACATAGGGGAGAGTGAGTGAATGAATAAAGAGCTGCTTTTTTGAAGAGTGAATATGAAGAAGAAGTAAAAAAAAGCCACATTGCTCAAACCCGTTTTTTTTAGCTCAGATTGGATGCTTTACATTCACAAATGTAAGTGACCTTTATTTGTCTGTACTGTGAACAAATATGTCACATTTTTGTTTTGTTACTGCCTTTACTTTTGGCCTTTTGCGTTTTTATTTTCATTTATTTTCCTTTCTTTTATTTTTTGTATATTTTTTTTACTTATTATTATTATTATAATCATTATTTATTTTAGTTTTAGTATTATTTTTTCTTAATTAAATCTTACATTGTTTGCTTGTTTTTATAACTTAAACTTAATTTTCAGTCTCTTTAATTTTATATAAGCTCAGCTATATTGCAAATGAGGGTTACCGTCAATGTATTTACTAGGGGTGTCACGATTCTCTAAATCCTCGATTCGATTTTATTTTCGATTTTAGGGTCACGATTCGATTCGATTCTCGATTTTCTTTTTTTTTTTAACAGCAGAGAGGCCTATGCCAGTTTTAGATTAGTCTATGGTCAGTCATTGGTCTGATTCATCAAATTTACAATATCTTATTTCAAAAGGTGGGCTTGATATAAGGGATGCAAAGTGATAATACACCACATTAGGCACTAATGGTCAAATTTAAATAATTTAATTAAGATATATATGTAATGCCATCTAGTGGCTCTTTTTGGTAGCAGCAGTGTGCACTATTAAAACAGCAATGTGCAACATAACAAAATAAATAATAAACAAATACAGGAACAGTCATTTACAAAATAATGGAACAATTAGAGCTTTAACAAACTGAACTCTATCCTACTATAACAGTTAAACATGAAAAATAAGACTTAGTCTTGATTGGTTTTGATATTTTATCGAAATCGTGACACCCTAGTATTTACAGAGTGAAAATAAAGGTTGATTACACAAAAAAGGTCATATTTGAGAGATGACTCGCAGCTTTATAAAGGGAAAGGTATGCATTTGTTATCAGCTCATATGTGGAGCATATTTTGCTGGAGTGGAGAGTAAACAGCTGGTCTGAAGTTCATGCTCAGGTCGAGGAGGTGAAAAAAGTTCAGGTGGTTTGCTTTTGCTGTTTTTGCAGCTATAGCTGCACAGCTGCACCGAAATATGTGTGGATACGAGAGAGAAGCATGTAGTGCATGAGAAAAAGTAAAAACATTTTTGTAAACCAGCTAATCATGGCATCCAGAAACATACAAATATGAACATCAGATATATTTAATGTCAGAACTAGAACTGTTTCTATTGAGCAACCATCACCTCAAAAAACACCAGTGTTTATTAGTCTATTCCTTCATATACAGTAAAACCTGGCACAATTCTCAGGCTTTTTTGTCCCACCACTGATTTATTCAGGCAAGAAGACACACAAACATCTGGCTTAGACTTTGGTAGTGACAGCCTGACTTGCTGCACTCTTCAAAGGCCTAACCCTAAGCTCCGAAACCAATAGTTCTCCACTGTTCATGACCTGAGGCTGTTCCGGGAGGATTACGCCACTGTTTATGATCCGGTGGAGGAAGCTCAGAGACTGTGCGGGAAACAGTAAAGGACAGAAGGAAGAGGAGAAGGAAGGAGGTGAGAACAGCATGTGAGAAAACACGCAGTGAGGCATGCATTAACACATAGCAACACTGCTGCCAGTGCAATGTCACTGATGTTTAACACGCTTGCAGGAGGACACTAACTGTTCATTCTGTTGTGGTTGGATTCTGAGTGATGGGAGAGAAAGAGAAACATCTTACTTGTAGCTTGCCATCAGCTGCTGGAGCCCTGAGAGAGCACAATTGGCTTTACTCTCTCTGGGTGGGTAGATGGCACGTTCTCCCCACATCACTCTTAGGGTGCTGTCGATCAGTATAAAGCATCTGTGAGCTGATGTATAGGAACCGAGTCCCTGCGTTTTCCTCCGAGCATGCTGTGATGCTACTCGGCATGTCGAAAAGAGGCGGTGGATGACTTCACATGTGTCAGAGAAGGCATGTGCTAGTACTCCTGGTGTTGGGGCCTCACTAGTGATGTAGGAGTCCTAATGAGTGGGTTGGGTAACTGGCTTTGTGAATTGGGGAGAAAATTTGATAAAAATTAGAAATTAAAAATTATACTAATAATTAGAAGGCGTAGAAACCTTATGTATGGCCACAACATATAAAAAAAGAGTTAGGGTTGTACATGATGTTAATGTCACGTCTTATTCTGTAAGTTTATTGGTGGTGGCTGGACTTTTACCTGGAGTTGGATGGCACAACGTGAAAACTGCACTCTAACCTATAATGTAATGTTATAAATGACTAAGGGTTCAAACTTACGATCTGAAAGGTAGATGTCCCACATGGTTCTCAGGAAATGCACAACCTCTTCTACCTTTTTGTTGTTTTCTTCCACATTCTCCTCCTCCACTTCTTCGTCATTTCCCCCATCCCTTCTATAGGTAAACTCCAGAGGTCTGGACTTTGTCACCACACCGATTGAACGGAGTTTCTCTTTCTGCCGTTTCTTCTTCAGCTTCCTCTTTCTACTTTTGCTGAGTATCTCCTGGCCCTCAGGGACCTCCAAAGTCTGTCCGTTTCTTCCCTCAGCCTTTTCTGCTTGTTCCTGAGTTGGGTTTCCCAGTGGTGTGCTGCCTGTTCCCCCAGCTCCAGCACTGTCTGCCTTTCTCTTTCTCCTTCGCTTTCTTCTCCTCTGCACATGGTCTTGGCCTTCAGCAGAATCACTATTCCCTGAATCTGAAAGATCAACTGGAAACAAGAAGAAGACTTTAGTTGAAATCGTAGTGAATGTCATTCTAACATTGCTGATGAAGTTTCTGGTAGTTCTCACTCTCAGTGTAAACTAGTGTAAACTAATATTAATAAATATTACAGGGTCATACATTGCATGGACAAAAATGCTCACCATCTCGATTTACATGCATCAAGCTGAGGAAATATGTTTAATAGTGAAAGTAAGAGCATTTCCACACAATGCGAAGAGAACTCAAGGAATTGGAACTTAACAGCTGTGTAGCTTTAAGGAAACCATTTATCAGCGAAGCTAACCGGCAAACACTGCTTCGAAACTTTACAAACCTGTACTTACTGTGGCCTGAAATTTTACAACCATACTTACTGTGGCCTAAAATTTGCAAACCCCTGCTTACTGTGGCCTAAAAAAATTACAAATCCCTCTTACTGTTGCCTAAAACTTTACAACCCCATAATTACTGTGGTCTAAAACTTTGCTAACCCCTGCTTCCTGTGGCCTAAATATTTACAAATCCCTCTTGCTCTGGCCTAAAACTTTTCAAATCCCTACTTACTGTGGCCTAAAACTTTACAAACCCCTACTTACTGTGGCCTAAAACTTTACAAACCCTACTTACTGTGGCCTAAAACTTTATAAACCCCTACTTACTGTGGCCTAAAACTTTACAAACCCTACTTACTGTGGCCTAAAACTTTACAAACCCCTACTTACTGTGGCCTAAAACTTTACAAACGCTACTTACTGTGGCCTAAAACTTTACAAATCCCTACTTATTGTGGCCTAAGCTTAAAACTTTACAAACCCTACTTACTGTGGTCTAAAACTTTACAACCCCCTACTTACTATGGTCTTATACTTTACAAACCTCTACTTACTGTGGCCCAAAACTTTAAAAACCCTCTTACTCTGCCCTAAAACTTTACAAACCCTACGTACTGTGGTCTAAAACCTAACAAACCCCTGCTTACTGCGGCCTAAAACTTTACAACCCCCCAAAACATTTACAAATACATTCTTCTCTGGCCTAAAACTTTACAACCCTACATACTGTGGCCTTAAACTTTACAAAAACCTACTTACTGTGGCCTAAAATTTTACAACCCTACTTATTTTGCCCTAAAACTTTACAAACCCTACGTACTGTGGTCTAAAACCTAACAAACCCCTGCTTACTGCGTCCTAAAACTTTACAACCCCCCAAAACATTTACAAATCCATTCTTCTCTGGCCTAAAACTTTACAAACACCTGCTTACTCTGGCCTAAATCTTTACAACACCCTCTTACTGTGGCATAAAACTTTACAACCCTACATACTGTGGCCTTAAACTTTACAAAAACCTACTTACTGTGGCCTAAAACATAATAGCTCTAATAATCCTGGCCTAAAACTTTACAACCCCCTACTTACTGTGGCCTGAAACTTTACAAACCCACTTACCCCCTTATTGTGGCCCGGAACTTTTTAAACCCTCCCTGACTGTGCCCCAGGTGGCCTTCAAAGCAGGAAAATCTCAGAAATTGACGTGCTGACATGCTGTAGGTGTGACGCAGAGGTTGCTTTCAGCACAGCAGGAACTAGACAGGTGTAGCCTTTGTTTCACAAATACCTCCATTCATGAGATTCAGTGCGCCAAAAATAGCTGAGTAAAGCTCTATACTGGGGTGAACCATTACATAAGCCTGAATATATAATATCAAACAAATTCACCTCAGGTGCCCTTTCAACAACTGCAGTTTACAGAATCCTTGGCCCTGTCTACCCCCCGCTGCCCTGTTCTGCAGGGAGTTGGGGTGCCATATGGGCTGATAGAACAGTAGCCGTAGTGGAGCGTGACTGAAGTGTCCTCCAACACGCTTCAATATTCATTAATCCCTCCCAGCCATGAGCTACTGATCACTCAGCCTTTTAACACAGACCTCATTACAGTGAGAGGAAGGGGTCCGCTGGTGCTGTGCAGCCGATGAGAACGGGAAAGGGGGGGGCGGACGCTTAATAATACAGCTAATGGAAGTGTGTGATGTTATTGCAGTTATGCAAATTGGCCAAAGTCTACTTCTCCGATCAATAGGACGAACCTCATAGCTATGCACGGTGCTGGAGCAGAGAGACTGGCATTCATTCTCTTATAATGTAACAGGGTGGTAATTTGTATTTATTGCAGTGGTGTCAAATGATTAAAAAAAATTACCAGAATAATCAAAACAACATTCAGACTTTTTTTTTTTCTTCTTAAGACTTAAAAGGGGACACTTTTGCATGTTTTTGTATTTCCACATGGGTCTTCTTGACTGTCCCAGTAAACACTGACAAAAACATCTATTGAATCATTTAAAACAGCTCAGTATAAACATGGCATGGCCAACAGCAGCTTATTTGCCTAAAAGTGACAGAGACCTTAAACGATGCAAAGAACCACAGATTTTCCTTAATGCCAAAATGCAATTGGCATTTTCCACAATCCCTGTCCACAAGAAACTGGCCCATAGTGTAGAACTGCATTCCTGCCATTGAGGCAAAGCCACAGTGTGCCCTCTAGTGGTGGGATAAAACACCACTAGAGCCACAGTGCTTCCCACAGCCGTGCTAGACAATGGGAACATAACAAAGCACTTCTGAAATGGATGATGGGAATATTCTGCATCTGCATATTCTGCATCCCATCCCAGCATCCCAGCAGCATTTTAGCGATTTCATCATCTGCTGAAAGATGTAAATGGAATGAAGAACATTAATTAGGGGATTAATTTGTGGGGAAACTGGGCCATCCGGCAGAGAACAGTGTGGCTCTCCTGGACAAATGAATGAGACGTCCTCAACAGCCCTTTCCCCGTTCCAGAGAGAGAGAGAGAGGGAGGAAAAGAGAGAGATTTAAAAGGGAAAAGCTAAAGCTTTTGAGCCAACAAAATTGCTGCAGCTGTCTTTACTGTGATACTGAATCAGTAGGAGGCTTTTGACTGAAACTAGTTTATTTCCTTTTGTGAGCATCATTACTTTGCCAGCTTTGGCTCACCTTATGGACCTGTGTCATACATACATTTTTGTAAAGTGAAAGGGCCTCTAGATGCATTTTAAATGCTGGATCTTGAATGTATCTTGTTCATATGAAATGTGAATGAACGGTTTAATGGTCTAACTAAAGAAATGCTAAAGATAATCTAAATGTAATGTCTCTGAACTTTGGGAGAGGTGTCTCTGTTCTGTGGGGACACTCCCCTTTCTGCTTCTATTGTGTTTGGAGGTGCCCTGTGGTGGTTGGGTGGTATCCAGATGTAAAGTGCCGGTTTCCAATTTCCAAGTAAATACGAAGTGTTCTGTTTAGGTTAAAGCACATGGACATAAGTATTTTTTGTTTATTATTTCTTTATTTTTATTTCCAATTTATTCTTCCATTTTCTCCCCAATTTACACAGCCATTTACCCAAGCCATTATTAGGACTCCCCCTATCACTAGTGATGCCACAACAGAAGGAGGGTTAAGACTAACACATGCTTCCTCCGACACATATAAAGTCAGCCACCGCCTCTTTTTGAACTGCTGCTGATGCAGCATTACCGACATGGTGTTTACTTTTATAGCAGCTGTAATGAGACACGCCCTTTCCAAAAAGTAAAACTTTTGTCTTGTCAGTTAGTCAGAGGTTTTTTTCTTGAAGTTCGTCAAGTTGTTTCTGGCAAAATAAACATGAGCCATAATGTTCTTTTTGCTCAGCTGTGGTTTTGATCTATTTTGCCCAGTCTTTTCTGATGGTGGAGGCATGAACACTGACCGTAACTGAGGCAAGTGAGGCCTGCAGTTCTTTGGATGTTGTTGTGGGGTCTTTTGTGACCTCTTAGATGAGTCATCACTGTGCTCTTGGGGTCATTTTTGTCAGCCAGCCACTCCTGGGAAAGTTCATCACTGTTCCATGTTTTGAACATTTGTGGATAATAGTGAACAATACAATAGTGAAGTACAAAAGCAATAGAAGTTAAAGGTAAAACATCTTTAGATAGGGCCTAAAGGAGGTCAAAGGGAAATAATGGGATAGATGATTGAAGGAGAGGTGTTAGGAGAGTAAGAGCTCTTTGAAGAGCAGCGAGAGATTCTCCTGATCTGGTAGTGGAAGGAAGTTTGTTTCACCATTGGGGAACTCTGTATGAGAACAGTCTGGATTGCTTTGTGTGAATGTTTGTTTGGTAAAGCGAGGTGACGTTCATTGGAGGAGAACAGTGGCCGGGAGGTAGCGTAAGCTTTCAGGAGTGAATGCAGGTAGGAAGGAGCTGTTCTGTCATCACCTTTTAGGCAATTGTAAGAGCTTTGAATTTGATACGTGTAGCCACTGGTAGCCAATGGAGCTCAATGAGCAGTGGGGTGACATGAGCCCGTTTTGGCTGGTTGAAGACCAGACGTGCTGCTGCATTCTGGATCATTTGGAGTGGTTTTACAACACAGGCCGGGAGGTCAGTTAGTAGGGCATTGCAGTAGTCGAGGCGTGAGATGACGACTGTTTGTACCAGGAATTGGGTGGCCTGTTGCGTTCGAAACGGTCAAATTTTTCTGATGTTATAAAGCGCAAAGCGGCAGGATCGAGCAGCTGAGGCCACTTACAGTGATATAACATGAAGTTATTAATCTCCTGTTCAAAAAATGCAAAGAATGGTGAAAGAGACAAATCATTGAGGAAAAAATGATAACTGGCTCTTTGCTAGAGTGTGTCTCTTTCTGAGTTTTTCTGATTTCATGGGAACTTTCATGAGAAGTGGTGTCTGGTGAACCTGCTGAGAGCTAATCAAAGGTGACATAGCTCTGACACTGGGCCCTTAGGACTGTAATACTTATACTGGTGAAAGGTTTTAGAACACCGCAGGGTGAATATCCTGAAAAGGTACAAAATCCACCGAACTTAAATGGTACAGAAGTACAAAAGGGCTTTTAAGGAAACCACAGGAAAAAAAAAAACGACAGGAAAATGTACATCTCTGTATATGCACAATAACTGATTTTTTTGGTTAACAGCTTACAGCAGGTAAGTAGCAATGAAAATAAACTGAGCTTTGGAAGCTAAACTAGAATATTGTACTGTTCCTAGTGACTGATTTTAAATGAAGGTTTTAATGGAGAAAATAAAGCACTAAGGCTGGAGCAATAGCATTAGCGGCTAACTGCTAGTGGTTAGTGGCTAATGCTGCTGACAGCGCTACACTGAGGAACTCTGAGTATTCTGGTAAGCAAGGGCAATATTAGCCAGTGGTTCGTCCAACGTAGCTTGTTTTATGATGGTAAATGCAGTACGCTAAGACCTAGCGTAAATACGGCTAATGCTAATGCTGCCCCTGCAGTGCTAGCAAGGGTTAGCAGCAAGCTGCAGGCCAATAATGTATGTGACACAGATGTTAAACACACATATACATAGATTCCATCCTGTAGAGAACTACTACCAATAGAATATGAACCTACTATAACGATCACACATCTGTGTGATCTTTTTAAAGCAAAATGATGTTTTTCTGCACAAAGGTTCAAGAACTGAAAGGTTCTTTATGGCACCAACAGTTGTTCCAGAAAAAACATTTTTGGCAGCTATATCTTTTTTTATGAATTCAGGCCAAATATGATGTCAACCCGGTGCCAGCTTGTTTAAATAAAGTAGCCTATTGAAAGCACTGCGCACTGAAATGTTAGCTGCAGGGAAGCAAAGACCTAATCAGAACAAAGGAAGGACCCGTGTTTCAGCATACTTACTAAAGCGCTAAGCAGTACGACAGCGGTAATAAGGCGAAAGCAATAAATAAAGCATGAGAGCGAAAGAGGCTTTCAGGAAAATGATGAAGAATGAAAAATGAAAGGAAAGAATATCCGCTCTGTTAAATTTAGATCTTGCCTATAAGGGAAACAGCATGTTTAATGCACTGACTGTGCACTTCCCAGTCACTACTGAGTCATGTGATCCTTTGTGCATTGTAACCACCCACTGCCACTGCTCAGATGGAGCTGAGAAATGTAAAATTCATGACTGTTTCATTTAGACCTTCCCCTGCAGTACATTAAGTTGACGTAACGCTGAGGATATTTACAGGTAAGGCAAACTTAGGCTAAAGCTGTTTTCAGATTCTAATTCTGAAAATGAAAGACAGAAGCAGTCTGAGGATGACACCAGTGCATTAATGAACGAGACTGATTGTCTGGATCGCTCTGAGCTCGAGACACTAATTGCGAGTGTTTGTTTACAGCAGTGCAGCCTAATCACCTGCTCCGCTGAACAAGAATATTTGTGCATTTGCCTCAGCAAAAAGCCACACAAACCATAATATTACATTACAGCACTCATCTCAGTCAATCACTTTTCCCCTTTACACACACCCACATTTCATTTTCTCACTTATAACTAACTACATAAACTACACTGTTTTTACTACGCTACTTACAATAATTACTGAATAATACTTCCACACAATATGATTTTTTTTTAATGGCAACTATTTCTATGTTGACCGGAATATCCCAAAATATTTGATGTATTATTTATTAATATAAACACTGACAAGAATTTGAACCTGAACTTTCTATAGTTTGAATAGATTTTCCTGACTTTTGAACAAAATGAAAATGTTACACTGCAATTCCTGAATGTATGAATGAAACCTTTTGCTTTTTGAACTTGTGCGATGGTGAAATTTGCTGCAGAAAAATACATTTCAAAATATAAAAAGGAAATCAGGTCCATAAATTAAAATCGATTTGATTTAAAACTATGAAAGACTAAAACTATTTAGACTAAAGGTGAAATATTCAGTAGATATACTTTAATGCAGTGTTTTTCAACCTTTTTTGAGCCACGGCACATTTTTTACATTGCAAAAATCCAACGGCACACCACCAACCAACAATGTTATAAAATGACACTTTTTAGCCTAATTAGGACAATACGGTCACTTAATTCATATATACTCACTCAGTGGGAAACCTGGGCCTGTTTAGATGAACACAATGCTGATATCCTGGGAGGAATTGAAGACAGACACACACGAAGCTCTTCATCAACAGCTCTCAGTCTCTCTCTGTTTTTAGTTTTTATAGCAGTCAGGGTTGAAAAGCTTAGCTCACAGAGATATGTTGTGGAAAATGGGAGTAATGTTGAAATAGCTCTGTTTGACAGAATGGGAAAATCATTTGCAGCAGTCAGCCAAAAACTGTCCAAAGGTAGGTCAGCAAAGCTTAGCTTTAAACCACGATCTTGTCTCAGTTCAGTTAGTTCCTCTTGCTCCTGTAAAGTCAAGTCCTTCTCAACAACTGATGCTGAGCTATATGGGTCCCTGACCCAGTCAAGCGATTCTGTGAAGATTGAAGAAAAATAAAATGAAAGCTTCTCCTCAAGAATTTTCAAATGTTCACCTATGATATTACATAGAGCAGCAGTGTTGACATCTTGCCATGTCTTGGTGAGTGGGAACATGTCAAGGTTGGCACGTTCCACATGCTGTTGCCAGAGCTTTACCTTCGAACGGAATCCATTTATTTTATCTGTGCTTGTAAGCAGGTTTTCGTTTCGGCCTTGCATACGTGTGTTCAGATCATTCAAATGACAAAATATATCTGCCAGGTATGCCAGCTTCGCCAACCACTCATCACTTGCAAGCAGCTTTGCATAGTCAGTCCTCTCGTTTGTTAGAAACACTTTAAGTTCCTCCCGCAGCTCATACACACGAGTCAGCACCTTGCCACGTGACAACCACTGGACCTCTGTATGGAGCAATAAGGTTGTATGATCCGCTCCCATTTCCTCACACAATGATGCAAATATGCGATTTTTCACAGGCCGTGTCTTTACAAAGTTTACCATCCAACACAGTAACTAGGTCTGCTGGTAAAGTCTTGGAAACGAGAGCCTCCCGGTGCAAAAAACAGTGTGTAACAACAACATCTGGGTTTTTTTTCCTTTACCCTGCTAACGAAGCCTTTCGTGCGCCCGACCATCGCTGCTGCACCATCAGTGCAAACGCTTGTGCAGTTTTCCCATTTAAGTCCTCCTTGGTCAAGATATTCCGATGCGACCCGAAAAATTTTCTCTCCTGTAGTTTTTTGTGGCAGTGTCTTGCAAAATAGAAAGTTTTCTCTAATGGCATCTCCATCTACAAAACGCACATTGGCCAGGAGTTGAGCATGTCCACTAATATCTGTGGACTCATCAAGTTGCAAAGCAAATTTCCCACCGATGCGTATCTTTTCCAAAACAGCTTTTTCGATGTCTGCAGACATGTCATCAATTCTTCTGGCAATTGTGTTATCCGAGAGAGGGACTTTCGCTATTTCTTTTACCGCATCAGAGCCGAGCATCTCTTTAACAATGGCTTTGCAGGCAGGTAGTATTAATGCCTCTGCCACAGAGTGTGCCTTTTTTGATTTAGCAACAATTTCAGCAACGTGGTAGCTAGCTTTGAGGGCTCGCTCACTCACCTTTGTGGTTTTTCTCATAAAAGTTGCCTGCTTCTCCGTGTTTTCAAGCAGGCGAACAAAATAGTCCGTCTGCTTGTTTTGAAGCGTCGGATGTTTCGTTTGGAGATGGCGTTTAAGCTTACTTGGGACCATGGCACTGTTAGCTAGCTTTTCGCCACACACCAAGCACAATGGAGTTGGTGTCGCCGCATCCCCGGTGAAAGTAAATCCAAATGAAAGATAGCTTTCGCTGTACTGCCTCGAGTTCACTGTCTTTGCCTTCTTTTGACTTCCACCCGTACTAGAGCCTTCACCTGGGTCTGGGTTTTGTCCCGGGCCCTGTTCAGAGCTTGGATTATTCCTTTTCAAAAACTTCTCCATCACTGTCCACCTGTCTTGTTCATCACTACAGCTGCGTCACATCTCCTGTCTTAGAGTATTAAGGCAATTAGCTATCTGCTGCCCCTACTGACACGGAAGAAAATGCATTACTTTTAAAACACTGTCACTTGACAATGTGGCAAGTAATCACCAATTAAGGAAATTAGATAATTTTCCACGGCACACCTTACAATATCTCACGGCACACTGGTGTGCCGCGGCACAGTGGTTGAAAAACACTGCTTTAATGTATGCATCTAAAATTCGATGTAATTTTCTTAAATTAAAATGTTACATTGTTTTGAAGTGTATGTTTTTCAACAGCACATTTCACCACCTAACAAGCTCATAACATAAGAAACCATTGTAAAAATTCATTTTTTTTTTCAAATTTTTTTTTTTTACATTCAATTTCAATTTTTTTTCAAGTTAATTGAGAGTCAAGTAAATTGAATTGAAATATACAAAATGCAGATTCAAATACTTAAGTCAGATCTTAAGCTCCATATACACATCCATTCCTACATTTCAGGCCTGCAACACATTCCAAAAAAGTGGGACAGGAAGCAATTTGGGGCTCGTGATCAGATAAAAAAATCTAATAAAATATATATATTAAATTTTAGAAAAGAAAAGAACATATTTATCATATTCATAAAATCTAAGTAAAAGAAAAAATGTATTTTTATTCAACAATAGAGTACCACAGTATAGAGTGGGCGGGATTTAAACACAGCACTAAACGAACAAGTCTGACACCAATCTCTACATGTAAACTAATAATAAAAAAAAACTGTTCAAAAATAAATATTTTCTTACACTTCTTCCTACTGCAAAACATAACTCAAACACTTATTAAGTATGACCCCTCTGCAGCTCCATCTCTGATATGAATAGTGATAATTGGATAGACTCCAGCAGATCATAAGTCAACAGTGCTCTTATAATAGACTGTCTAAGTGTGTTCTGCAGCAGCTGCTGCTCCCATGCCCTCATATACGCCTCTATTCCATAAACGCTTTGGCACTTAAGGACACAATCTGGGAGATGGCTTCTCTGCTACGGTACTCAGGAGGACTAGGGGGAATGAGAGAGAGAGAGAATGAAGCAGGAGAGCGATGGAGAGTTTCAGAGCGGTGGCCCTGATCCCAGCTGGATTGGTAGTGGCTTTAGGACGGGGCAATAAATTAGATGCTGTATGGGCTTGGAATATGAACCTACTATAACGATCACACATCTGTGTGATCTTTTTAAAGCAAAATGATGTTTTTCTGCACAAAGGTTCAAGAACTGAAAGGTTCTTTATGGCACCAACAGTTGTTCCAGAAAAAACATTTTTGGCAGCTATATCTTTTTTTATGAATTCAGGCCAAATATGATGTCAACCCGGTGCCAGCTTGTTTAAATAAAGTAGCCTATTGAAAGCACTGCGCACTGAAATGTTAGCTGCAGGGAAGCAAAGACCTAATCAGAACAAAGGAAGGACCCGTGTTTCAGCATACTTACTAAAGCGCTAAGCAGTACGACAGCGGTAATAAGGCGAAAGCAATAAATAAAGCATGAGAGCGAAAGAGGCTTTCAGGAAAATGATGAAGAATGAAAAATGAAAGGAAAGAATATCCGCTCTGTTAAATTTAGATCTTGCCTATAAGGGAAACAGCATGTTTAATGCACTGACTGTGCACTTCCCAGTCACTACTGAGTCATGTGATCCTTTGTGCATTGTAACCACCCACTGCCACTGCTCAGATGGAGCTGAGAAATGTAAAATTCATGACTGTTTCATTTAGACCTTCCCCTGCAGTACATTAAGTTGACGTAACGCTGAGGATATTTACAGGTAAGGCAAACTTAGGCTAAAGCTGTTTTCAGATTCTAATTCTGAAAATGAAAGACAGAAGCAGTCTGAGGATGACACCAGTGCATTAATGAACGAGACTGATTGTCTGGATCGCTCTGAGCTCGAGACACTAATTGCGAGTGTTTGTTTACAGCAGTGCAGCCTAATCACCTGCTCCGCTGAACAAGAATATTTGTGCATTTGCCTCAGCAAAAAGCCACACAAACCATAATATTACATTACAGCACTCATCTCAGTCAATCACTTTTCCCCTTTACACACACCCACATTTCATTTTCTCACTTATAACTAACTACATAAACTACACTGTTTTTACTACGCTACTTACAATAATTACTGAATAATACTTCCACACAATATGATTTTTTTTTAATGGCAACTATTTCTATGTTGACCGGAATATCCCAAAATATTTGATGTATTATTTATTAATATAAACACTGACAAGAATTTGAACCTGAACTTTCTATAGTTTGAATAGATTTTCCTGACTTTTGAACAAAATGAAAATGTTACACTGCAATTCCTGAATGTATGAATGAAACCTTTTGCTTTTTGAACTTGTGCGATGGTGAAATTTGCTGCAGAAAAATACATTTCAAAATATAAAAAGGAAATCAGGTCCATAAATTAAAATCGATTTGATTTAAAACTATGAAAGACTAAAACTATTTAGACTAAAGGTGAAATATTCAGTAGATATACTTTAATGCAGTGTTTTTCAACCTTTTTTGAGCCACGGCACATTTTTTACATTGCAAAAATCCAACGGCACACCACCAACCAACAATGTTATAAAATGACACTTTTTAGCCTAATTAGGACAATACGGTCACTTAATTCATATATACTCACTCAGTGGGAAACCTGGGCCTGTTTAGATGAACACAATGCTGATATCCTGGGAGGAATTGAAGACAGACACACACGAAGCTCTTCATCAACAGCTCTCAGTCTCTCTCTGTTTTTAGTTTTTATAGCAGTCAGGGTTGAAAAGCTTAGCTCACAGAGATATGTTGTGGAAAATGGGAGTAATGTTGAAATAGCTCTGTTTGACAGAATGGGAAAATCATTTGCAGCAGTCAGCCAAAAACTGTCCAAAGGTAGGTCAGCAAAGCTTAGCTTTAAACCACGATCTTGTCTCAGTTCAGTTAGTTCCTCTTGCTCCTGTAAAGTCAAGTCCTTCTCAACAACTGATGCTGAGCTATATGGGTCCCTGACCCAGTCAAGCGATTCTGTGAAGATTGAAGAAAAATAAAATGAAAGCTTCTCCTCAAGAATTTTCAAATGTTCACCTATGATATTACATAGAGCAGCAGTGTTGACATCTTGCCATGTCTTGGTGAGTGGGAACATGTCAAGGTTGGCACGTTCCACATGCTGTTGCCAGAGCTTTACCTTCGAACGGAATCCATTTATTTTATCTGTGCTTGTAAGCAGGTTTTCGTTTCGGCCTTGCATACGTGTGTTCAGATCATTCAAATGACAAAATATATCTGCCAGGTATGCCAGCTTCGCCAACCACTCATCACTTGCAAGCAGCTTTGCATAGTCAGTCCTCTCGTTTGTTAGAAACACTTTAAGTTCCTCCCGCAGCTCATACACACGAGTCAGCACCTTGCCACGTGACAACCACTGGACCTCTGTATGGAGCAATAAGGTTGTATGATCCGCTCCCATTTCCTCACACAATGATGCAAATATGCGATTTTTCACAGGCCGTGTCTTTACAAAGTTTACCATCCAACACAGTAACTAGGTCTGCTGGTAAAGTCTTGGAAACGAGAGCCTCCCGGTGCAAAAAACAGTGTGTAACAACAACATCTGGGTTTTTTTTCCTTTACCCTGCTAACGAAGCCTTTCGTGCGCCCGACCATCGCTGCTGCACCATCAGTGCAAACGCTTGTGCAGTTTTCCCATTTAAGTCCTCCTTGGTCAAGATATTCCGATGCGACCCGAAAAATTTTCTCTCCTGTAGTTTTTTGTGGCAGTGTCTTGCAAAATAGAAAGTTTTCTCTAATGGCATCTCCATCTACAAAACGCACATTGGCCAGGAGTTGAGCATGTCCACTAATATCTGTGGACTCATCAAGTTGCAAAGCAAATTTCCCACCGATGCGTATCTTTTCCAAAACAGCTTTTTCGATGTCTGCAGACATGTCATCAATTCTTCTGGCAATTGTGTTATCCGAGAGAGGGACTTTCGCTATTTCTTTTACCGCATCAGAGCCGAGCATCTCTTTAACAATGGCTTTGCAGGCAGGTAGTATTAATGCCTCTGCCACAGAGTGTGCCTTTTTTGATTTAGCAACAATTTCAGCAACGTGGTAGCTAGCTTTGAGGGCTCGCTCACTCACCTTTGTGGTTTTTCTCATAAAAGTTGCCTGCTTCTCCGTGTTTTCAAGCAGGCGAACAAAATAGTCCGTCTGCTTGTTTTGAAGCGTCGGATGTTTCGTTTGGAGATGGCGTTTAAGCTTACTTGGGACCATGGCACTGTTAGCTAGCTTTTCGCCACACACCAAGCACAATGGAGTTGGTGTCGCCGCATCCCCGGTGAAAGTAAATCCAAATGAAAGATAGCTTTCGCTGTACTGCCTCGAGTTCACTGTCTTTGCCTTCTTTTGACTTCCACCCGTACTAGAGCCTTCACCTGGGTCTGGGTTTTGTCCCGGGCCCTGTTCAGAGCTTGGATTATTCCTTTTCAAAAACTTCTCCATCACTGTCCACCTGTCTTGTTCATCACTACAGCTGCGTCACATCTCCTGTCTTAGAGTATTAAGGCAATTAGCTATCTGCTGCCCCTACTGACACGGAAGAAAATGCATTACTTTTAAAACACTGTCACTTGACAATGTGGCAAGTAATCACCAATTAAGGAAATTAGATAATTTTCCACGGCACACCTTACAATATCTCACGGCACACTGGTGTGCCGCGGCACAGTGGTTGAAAAACACTGCTTTAATGTATGCATCTAAAATTCGATGTAATTTTCTTAAATTAAAATGTTACATTGTTTTGAAGTGTATGTTTTTCAACAGCACATTTCACCACCTAACAAGCTCATAACATAAGAAACCATTGTAAAAATTCATTTTTTTTTTCAAATTTTTTTTTTTTACATTCAATTTCAATTTTTTTTCAAGTTAATTGAGAGTCAAGTAAATTGAATTGAAATATACAAAATGCAGATTCAAATACTTAAGTCAGATCTTAAGCTCCATATACACATCCATTCCTACATTTCAGGCCTGCAACACATTCCAAAAAAGTGGGACAGGAAGCAATTTGGGGCTCGTGATCAGATAAAAAAATCTAATAAAATATATATATTAAATTTTAGAAAAGAAAAGAACATATTTATCATATTCATAAAATCTAAGTAAAAGAAAAAATGTATTTTTATTCAACAATAGAGTACCACAGTATAGAGTGGGCGGGATTTAAACACAGCACTAAACGAACAAGTCTGACACCAATCTCTACATGTAAACTAATAATAAAAAAAAACTGTTCAAAAATAAATATTTTCTTACACTTCTTCCTACTGCAAAACATAACTCAAACACTTATTAAGTATGACCCCTCTGCAGCTCCATCTCTGATATGAATAGTGATAATTGGATAGACTCCAGCAGATCATAAGTCAACAGTGCTCTTATAATAGACTGTCTAAGTGTGTTCTGCAGCAGCTGCTGCTCCCATGCCCTCATATACGCCTCTATTCCATAAACGCTTTGGCACTTAAGGACACAATCTGGGAGATGGCTTCTCTGCTACGGTACTCAGGAGGACTAGGGGGAATGAGAGAGAGAGAGAATGAAGCAGGAGAGCGATGGAGAGTTTCAGAGCGGTGGCCCTGATCCCAGCTGGATTGGTAGTGGCTTTAGGACGGGGCAATAAATTAGATGCTGTATGGGCTTTCCTCTCTCTCATCTCGCGGCCTGTAAATGCCAGATTAGAAGCCTCTTACCGGCCGTCCTATCTGAACTGCTGACGGTCTTCAGCTCCTTATCCCTGCTGGAAGGCCTATAGTCTTCAGGAGGCGGGAGGACAGTGTATATCTTCTTGGCTGGTAAACTACTTGCTCCAACACTACCTGAGAAGAAGACAGATGATGATGATGAAGATGATGAAGTTACACTTACACTACCCTAAGTTTAAAGTCTTATAGCACTCTTATTGTTTAACAGTCCAGTAGCAGTGCTGCATAAACCAGACAAGCTGTGTTTTATTTTTATTATCTTAGAAATTAGTTTATTACTATACTTCTTCTGCCAGACCTCTAAGACCCAATCCCTTTTCACCCCTTGGCCCTACCCCTCTTTTTTTTGTGTTCACACCTATGTTTTTTTTAAGGCTTGTTAGGGGTGTATTTCTCAAATATTTCTCAAATGCACACTTCAAACAAAGGCTATGACAAATTGCAGTGAAGATGGCGGCACAAGCAACCAAAGAAACCCACATATATTTTTTTTTAATTTAGGATAACCACTATATTATGTATGTGTAGTATCAATGTTTTATGGACATTTTCTTCATAACAAGCACAAAAAATGCTAATAAAAAACTAAAAAATAAAAAAAATCGCAGTAGTTAAGTTCAGTTCCCCATCACAAAGGACGCTTGTGGGCTTCTCAAAGTTAAATGCCTGCATCTATCATGGTCCAGCTTCTGACAAGAAAAAAGGCACAAAACATTTCATTGCTTCAAGGGCCCTAAAAAAATATAACATTCACCATCTAATCATTTTTATTCCCGCTTGAAAAATATACATTTAAGAGGAAAAATAGGATAGAAATATGAGGAATCGCTTGTCCACTTTATTCTGCAGCTATCACTACCAAGCTTGCTAGACTCTTAGCAGTTTCTGTGATTTCCTGCGCTGGAAACGCAGCCGTTCCCGCAGTCCATTTTTTCTCTACGATGGTAGGAACAAAATGTGAAAGGAACCAAAAGTTTAGAAAGTAGAAGCTCGAGGACCTCAGACCGCCTTGTATGTGATAGGTCCAAATAAATGCTAGAAGCCAATCAGGGTGGAATGCTGCTCCACCTCGTCATAACTAATTTGCATAAAGTCGAGAAAATTTCAACTCAGTGGCACTTGTTGCTCTGCAGCTTTGTTGCTTCCTGTTTTTCACATGTCGTTGCGACAAGCTGCGCCATACCATTGGAAATGAATGGTCACATGTTGTTTTGTCGCTTTTTTAGTGTGAATGCAGGGTTAGGGTTGGACAATAATAATTTATTGCTGCACCACATGCCCCCTTTTTGAAGTCATACGATGCCCTAAAGTTAACTAAAACCCAGCAGCTAGATTCATTTGTATGTGTATTTTTATTTTATTAAGAATTTTGTTTTGATTTTGCTGTTTTTGTTACTAGTCAGTGGTGGGTGAAGCACAAAATCACTTATGTGAGTTAGAGACGCTGAAGATAAAAATCCTTTTGACCTCTATTTAAGTAAAAATACAAAAGTACAAGTATCATTATTTTTATCGTGGTTCTACTGTCCTATTATCATTATGATCTTAGGTTTGTGAATGGTCGCACCAGTACTCTGAACCATTTATCAAAACATTTTGTCCCCTTAGCGGAATATTCCTTTTTAAAAAAAAAAAAAAAAGTACAATTTTGCAGTTTTAAAAAATAAATATTAATTTACTAATTTATTAATTACTAAATGAAAACAAACAACAAAAAAGATTAGGTAAAAAGTTATTTGTTGTGTACTCTTACCAGCAGTTTTATTCTGCTTCAGTTTAGCTGTTCTAGAAGCAGAATCTAGATTGTCACCCGGGGAGTCCTGCACTTCTGCCTTTGGGGCGGGAGCAGGATAGAGTCTCTGAAGGACTTTGGCTTGAAAAACTGAAAGAGAAGAGAAGCTGAATGTGCAAAACAACTCAAACTGTTTATTAGACATCTAAGAAAAGGCCACGACTAAGATTATTTAAAAAAGGAAACACTCTAAGCAAAAACAACACTCTAAACCTCAAACACTACTCAAAATCTATTAAGGCATTCATGCAAAGGAACAAGTACTATGTTTTGGAATGATTATCTCAGTCCTGAGACCTGAATATTATTGAAAATCTGTGGTGACTCATGATCAGAAACCATCAAAACTGACTGAACTGAAGACGTTTTGTAAGGAAGAAAGGTCCAAAATACCTTCAACCAGAAACCAGACTCTCATTGGAAGCTATATGAAGCATTTAGAGGTTGTTATTTTTGCCAAAGTAGGATCTACTAAATATTGATAGCATTTTTCTGTTGGGGTGCCCAAATGTATGCACCTGCCTAATTTTATATAAAAAAAATTGTGGACACTTTTTGTATATCCTATAAACTTTTTTAAAATTTCACTTCTTAAATGTCACTGTGTTTATCTCCTATAGGATATGTTTAACTGAAATTGCTGATCTGTATAATCAATGATTTAATTAATAAAGAAAAATCATGAAAATGATCAGGGGCATATTTCTATGTTCATCTGCTCCAGATAGTCCTAATGTATTGACAGTACTCCTGCTCCAGCAACAGGGACAGTCTAACTAAGAAGCTATGTATGTGCATAACGTTACACTTTTATTGTATGGGTACACCTTAAAGCAGCTGAAGGCATTTATTATAAGGGGTGCCTATAAATATTTGTCTATAATATATCTCGTAGCGTAAGTAAGTTAGATAAGGCACATTTAGATACTGCATATTAGCTAACTAGGACTAACTAAGCTAAGTTTGGTTAGCTAGCTACATTATCATATACTATACAGCAAGTTATCTAGCTAGTTAGCTAAGCTAGAGCTAGTAGAGAGTTATAAGGACCTTACCTTCTTTTCTAAACGCCATAACTGTTAGCCAGGTTCACTCCACTCTTCTCCTTGTCCTAAATTCACCCAATTCCAAACATGTTCCCTCAGAAAAACAAAGAATTTTAGGTAACTATTCGTGAACTAAGACGTTAGCTAGCTGGCTAAGCTAGAAAGCTAACTAACAAGCAACTCAGACATATGAGAATGCTAGCCACCAAGCTAGGCAAGCTAACAGCCACAACGAGGCGCAAAACAGCTTTTAACGACAACTAAAACGCCACATTCCTCTCAAACTCTATACAAATATAACGCATATTTAGGAAAACACGCACAGTTTAAGCGCTAAAAGCTAAAGCAACACTATAAAGCTGCACAACGCTGAGCTTGACCTCACCAACATGGCGGAGGCTGCCGGTCGCTAACTGCCTCACCGCTTCGAACCGCGCATGCGCACACAGCTCAGGCGCTGGACAGCGGCGAGTGTAAGTGAGAGAGAGCTAACTACCAGTGGCTGAGCATCAGGACGGCGAGGCGCGCGCGTGCACGCACGCACTCCCTCACATACACACTCACTCACACACACACAAACACACACTGAAAACTTCCCGGGCGTCTTCAAACATGTAAAAGAGGAGCTCTGAGGACAGGAATGACCTATCATGTCAGCACTGAAGAAGGTTGGTGGGGCTTTATTTAAGCATGTGCAGAAAAGTGGAGGAGAGAGGGGTTGCGCGTGCTGAGCAACGAAACCTCTCCATCCTCACACTCCTGCTGGTGCTGATGCTGATAATGCTGGGGTTCTCTCTCCCTCACTGTGGGCTGCATGCTGCTGAGTTAACTCCTCCTGCACTTTCTAACGTGTTGTTGGCTTTATCTTGTCATGGTAGCTCATCCAGCTGTGCTGTTAGATCTATAATTGGATGGAGAGAAAGAGAAGCTTCAGACTGGAACAGAGCTTTAGCAATAAGTAGGAGGAGGATCAGCAGGGGAGGAGTGTCCAAAAAAAGTTTTAATGAACTTTTAGGTGTGGGGTGTGTTTTGGGGTGTATTGCACTGCTCTATTGCAATTTGTCTGTGCATGGAAGCCTATTTCCGCCACCTAGAAAAAAAACAGTAAATAGATAGATTGTTCTCTCATCATCTTGAGATACTAAGTCATTGTTTGAGAAGCCATCTCATTATTTTGAGATCGTATCTCATTATGTTAGATAATAAGTCATTAGTAAATATCTAACATCTAATCTATTTAACTAAGTCATTATTTTGAGATAAGTCATTGTTTAATCCAATAATTTTGAGGTTCTATCTTTCATTATTGTTTCACTATTGTTTTGTTTTATTTTTTTTTAAACAAGTTGTTATGTTAAGACACATAGTGTCATTATTTTAGACACTAAGTCATTATTTTAGATACAAAGTCATTATTTTAGGATATAATGTCCCTATTATGAGATACTAAGTCATTATTTTGAGATGCTATCTCATTATTTTGAGATGCTATCTCATTTTTTTAAAATGATATCTCACTATTTTGAGATACTATGTCATTATTTTGAAATACTAAGTAATTGTTTTGAGATGCTATCTCATTATTTTGAGATGCTTTCCCCTTTTTGAGATACTAAGTCATTATTTTGGGATGCTATCTCATTTGTTTGCAAGACTGTCTCATTTTTTGAGATGCTAACTCATTATTCAAGGATTCAAGGATTCAAGGAGATTTATTGTCATTCGCATCACATGTGGTACATGAGGTGGAACGAAATTGTGATCTCACGATCCAGTTTTACACCCAAAGAGCTGTTATTAATAGATATATAGATAAAAAAGAATACAATAAAAGAAATAGAATATACAAAATAGATAGATAAATATCCCAAGAATAAAAAAATAAATAGAGAGTAGAAGGTTCAGCAACATGAAGTCCAGAGTGCAAGTGTGCTATAGCAGCATGATAATGTGAATTAGAGCAGTGGAGATAAAGTGTTTCAGTGCAAGTAAAGTGACCATGTTGGTAAACAGTAAACAGTATTTGTCCTTGGTGTCAGTGCAGTGTGTTGTTAAGTGGAGTTTAAGAGTCTTACAGCTTCTGGAATGAAGCTGTTTCTGAGTCTTGTTGTTTTGCACTTAATGCTCCGCAGCCTCCGGCCTGAGGGGAGTGGGACAAAAAGTGCGTGTGCTGGGTGGGTGGGATCCTTCCTGATGCAGGTGGCCCTTTTCCTGCATCAGGAAGGATCCCACCCACCCAGCACACGCACTTATTTTGAGATACTAAGTCATTGTTTTGGGATGCTATCTCATTATTTTGAGATACTAAGCTTTTCCCTTTTTTGTGATATTAAGTCATTGTTTTAAGATGCTATTTCATTATTTTGCTATATGATCAAATATTGTCAAATTTGTAGCCATACTAAGTAATGACACAAAACAAAAATAATAACACACCAAGAGGGAGTTATTGGAATGTATAGAATGTGTGAATGTTTTTGAAATGTGTGAGCAAAATTATATTATAATTAGTTAATTTAACTGTAGCTACAGTTGAAAGAAACTCTAGTCTGTACTGTATTGGAGCACCTTTGGTCAGAATACAAGATGAGATACTGTTGGTAATGGAGGCATGTAGATTCTGTATGACATCCTGCAGCACATTTACCCATGGATTGGCCGATGTAGTCCTCCAGGTGGATGGTCTTTTCCAGTTGAGAGTATCGTGTGCACAATTGGCTGCCGCTTCTCATCAGTGTCCGTGGAATGTAGTGTAAGTGTTCTTGAGCGGCAGAAAGGTGCTATATATAAGTTTAATTATAAGTAAGTAAGTATTTTGTGTAATTAAGGTACTTGAATACTTAAGGAATCGTTTCACTCCTAGTTCACACTGTTTTTTTAATGCAACTCATATCTGATATTCTTCTGAACAGTCCGCGCTGTGTAGGTGATGTGCATTCACAAAACAGCATCGCTTCATGTGAAGTTTCAGTTTCATCCTTTATCACTCAGAATTCCCTCGAGCCGCTCTGTAAAATGTATTTGTACAAATACAAATACAAATACATTTTAGGGTTTTTATTTTCCTATGAAGTTACAGTTGTGTGCTGTGGCTAAGAGTTCGACTATTTCATTAGATACACTGAGCGGCTGGGACGTAAGTTTTCTAATATTATTGGAAAATATACATCTGTTGTGTTTTTGTTATTCACATTGCCACACAAACTACACATCTGTGTAACGTATGACATAAAAGATCAGATTAGTCCATACTATTACTAAGGTAGGGCCCAATGATTTCTGTGATGTGGAGAAATTGAAGGAATTGATGATAAAATGCGGAATTCAGATATATAAACACAGAATGCACAGAATTAGACAATCTAAAAAAAAGCAGCGATCGGCACTGTAGCCTGGTAACTGAAGAACAGAGTAATGCACAGACAACATACACATGACCCCAGCTAATAGTTTGGCTCGAGCATTGTTCTCAAGAATCTGCTGATATTGACTGTTATCCATGTGACCATCAACTTTATCAAGATTCCCAGTACCTGCACTGATCACACAGCCCCACAGCATAATGAACCACCACCAGATTTTACTGTTGGGAGCAGTAAGTTTTTGTCTTGGAATGCTGTGTTATTTTTCCTCCATGCATAAATAACCGCCCTCCAAATAACTAAATTTTTATTTCATCAGCCCACACACAGCACCTTATGCCAAAATGAAGCTGGCTTGTGCAAATGTGCTTCAGCTTTAGCATACCTCAAGAGACTCTGTTTATGGCGTGTGCTCAGAAAAGGCTTCTTCTGCATTAATTACTCTCCCAAATAGACTCTCCTTGTGTAAAGTGCGCTGAATAGTTCAACGATGCACAGTGACTCCATCTGCAGCAAGATGATGATGTAGGCCTTTGGAGCTAATCTGTGGCTCTGTTGACTATGACTGTTCTCACCATCATTCTCCTCTGCTTATCTGAGATTTTTCTTGTTCTGCCACTTCAGGTCTTACCTAGAACTGTGTCTGCGCTCTTTAATTTCCTCACTATGTTCCTCACAATGAGAACTGACAGCTGAAACCTCTGAGATAGAGATTTGAGAGTTGTGTATTGAGGCTCCCATGTTGCCACTCTTCAGAGAAGATAATTGAATTTACCTGTGTATGTAGGTCAAGGGTCAATGAGCTTACCAAACAAATTTTGTGTTCCAATAATTAGTGTGGAACACTAATCTGTGACCAAGACAGCAAGTCTTTGTGATGTATCAAGAGCCACAGTATCCAGGGTAATGCCAGCATACCACCAAGAAGGACCAACCACATCCAACAGGATTAACTGTGGACACTGTAAGAGGAAGCTGTCTGAAAGGGATGTTCGGGTGCTAACCCGGATTGTATCCAAAACAACATAAAACCACGGATGCTTAAATCGCGGCAGAATTCAATGTGCACCTCAACTCTCCTGTTTCCACCAGAACTCTCCGTCAGAACAATAAATTATTGTGGTCTAAAACCAGGTGTTTCAGTTTCATCGTCCAACCCGTGTATATCAAGAGAGAGTGATAGGGACAAGTGAAGAGAAGTGTAAGCAGATTTTTTTCTGAAGAAGTGGCAGAGAGAAAGAAACGGACAAACTGAGTGAGTGAAAGGAAATGGAAAATTATGTGTGAATGTGAAAGATAACACGAGAGACTGAGTGAGAGAGGAATAGAAAGAGACTGAGCATCCTCACTTTCCCAAACTGCTCTCTAAAACGGTGCTAAACAGATTACATAATGCAGTGAAGATGTGGCATACAGCAGTCGAGAACAGCGGGAAGAAAGAATGAGCGCCACCCCCCTCCAACACAACCAACCACCACCCCCCACCCCATTTACAGAGCCGCAGGAAACACACTCAGCGCAGGACGACTGCTGACCGAAGCTTTCAGAGCATGCTGGGGTCGGGCTGGATCAGGAAGACTCAGTGCTCAGCCTGACTGTGGTCAGCGTGCAGCGATGATTCTGAGATTATTAGATGTTAAAATGAGCTGGAGAGGGCATCTGATGATCTATGAGGCCAAAAGTGTGTGGACACCTCTTCCAATGAATGAATCTACTACACAGGTGATCTCAAAAATCCACTATACATATTACAGGTGTCTCTGAGTTGTATATGATGCTGCACATGAAAATGAGTCGATCAGGAAAAGCTCTGTCTCTACGTCAACCTGTGAATTATTATTCATGGCCTCGCTCACAGGCAGAGCTGAAGCCAGGCAACAATGCCATATCATCAGATACGATCAAACAGCGATAGGAACAGCATGGCAGTTCGTTCCTGTGTGGATTTTTACTTGACTAACTTGACTTGACTAACTTTACTGGACCTTGACTACCCGCCTCTGTGTGTAAGTAACTAGATTTACATAGGATCTCCGGTGGATTTTGCGTTTTACAGAGACTCTAAGACTAGGTCAGTGGCTGGTCTGCATTTAGCAGGGCATTACACATGTTGTAAAGTAACATATGACATTGCAAAGACTGTTATTAGTGTAAAAATGTCTTTGTTTGCAAGAGCAAGAGACGAAATCCTATCGTATCTATATGTCCACTCTTCCACCGGACTATATCAGCGTTTAAGGGGATCACCAGCTCACATGGCATTCATTCATTCTAGAGACCACAACTAGACATTTTTAAATCAATGAAAAACGATGGAATGAGACATTTAACAGCTGGCCTACTATAGCAACCACATAGCATCACAATAGAAATCATCTAGCAACACCATAGTGATGAACTAGCAACACCTTAACGCACACCTGGCTTAATATAGCAACCATCTAACAACACAATAAAGACTACCTAGCAACACCACACCTGCGCATTTACCGTGTTAAAACAAGCTATGTGAGACAAACCACTAGCTAATATCGCCCTGGTTTGCCAGAACACTCGGGAGTCCTCAGTGTAGCATTGTCAGGTGGTATTTACTAGCCCTAACTGAGGCTAGCACTAGTGGTTAGCCACTAATGCTCATTCTGCTGCACCTGGCTTTAGTGGAAATCTGGAAATCTAAGCTTACTGTAAATAAACAAAAGCGCTTTACTCACCCAAATAAACAGTTTTCAGAAGAAAAATCTGTGTAAATTAACATCCAGTACTCATTTGACTTTAAAAGAAAATGTTTTTTTAAGAATTACAGTTTTGTTTACCTAGCTTAGCTTTACTTAACTTAGTTACCAGCTGCACTACCATCACCCAGCAGAGAGACCTGCTGAATTAGAAGGAAAACATGTCGACACCGCTATCCCTTAAGTAGTGTCACTTAATGCGCTTTATAATCTGGTGCACCTTATGTATAAAAATAGACCAGATTAACCAAATAACGTTCATTGATGGTGCACCTTATAATACAGTGCGCCTTATAGTGCAAAAAATACACAACTAATCAGTTTGCGTTTGAGGTTTGCTTGTTTAGTTTTGCACTACAGCTAACAAGTGATGCTAATTTAGCTAAAAAGATTGTAGCCCTCCTGTTAGCATTACTAGCATGCCTAAATCATCACTCTCCCCTCAAGACTTTTATTTTTAGTTGCACACTTATATTATATTACACCTATGTCAGTGCAAACTTCGAGAACCTCAGCCCCGGTTGCTGTTTGTGTATTGCTGCTGGCACACTGCTGACCTCCCTTAGCACGAAGGTCGTTGGTTAAGGCTGACCGAGAGGCTGCCAGATTGCAATCAGGCGCAAAGTGGAAATCAATAGACAGCTTGTAAGGTGGGAAGTGCTTGCGTACGTCTTGTGGTGTATCATTTCCAAGACGGACTGGAGAAGTCTTGTACTTTTATAATAACTCTGGAATATTTAGCCACATGGCCTTAGCTTAGCGTGACTTTAATGCGCTGTTCTCATTCTATATAATTTTTATTATTTTTTTACATTGCAAATTTAATATTGAAGACTATATTAAAGTTATACAGGAACACATGCAGAATCATTCTGTAAAAATTAAGTGTAAAACAAACCAGTTTTATACTTTAGATCACTTTAGTATCACATTTATCTTTGAGGACAGATCTGCACACATTTTGTATTTTAATCTCAGTGTCTTCATGAGGGAGAGTCACCTGAAATAGTTTTCTCAGCATCTTGAAAGAAGGAGTTCCTGGAGGTGCTGAACAATAGTTGCTGCTTTTCCTTCATGCTGTGAAGCTCCAGCTCATCCCAAATCACCTTAAATCACCACCTCAGATCATCAGGTTTAGATCAGGGGATTAATGTGGAGGACATTTCCAAAAAAGAATGGATCTTGGAATAGCTCATTTTTAGCCGCATGGCCTTAGCTTAGCGTGTTTTTAACACGCATTATGTGTGCCAAGCTTCTGAATTATACAGTGAGAAAGTGTATGCTATTTTTAGCTCGTATCAAGAGCAGGCATGAAAATGTACTCAGCAGTCAACTTTTCATGCTGGGCATGTGTGTCATCATGCAGACAGAGCTAAAACAGTCATTTAGGCTATGCAGTGTTCTTTTAAGGCCAGGGTTCCTAATCTTTTTCAACATGCAACTCAAGTTTACTCACTTATTGTATTGGGTGGACCTGAATTGAGATGCGAATATGTTCCAAATGTGGATTAGTAGGTCATAAATCATTGTCTACTTGCCTATTTATCCCCGGACCATTTACATATCCACCTCAGAAACTGAACTAGAACCTAAGAAAACTGAAATTTGAATGTTACTTTGAATGTGAAAGTTAAGTTGAAGAGTTTAGTAGAACAGAAAGTGATTCAGTCGGATTCAGTGAAAGGAAAACATGTCGATAATTTTAAAAGTTGCAGAAACATGTAAACTGCTTAGGAGGCTTTAGATCAGGGGTGTCCAAACTACGGCCCGCGGCCATTTGCGGCCCATTTCCTTTTTTGGAGCGGCCCGTGAGGTATTTTAGAAATAGACAGTTGGCCCGCTGTTAAGCAGGTTTTTATAATGTGAGATTGAACGCTAGGAGTCAGAAACAGGCCAAAGAGTCTAAAAGCAGAGAGAGTGCGCATTTCTAGCGCAGAAAAACGGGCCAAAGAGTCTAAAAGCGGAGAGGGTGCGCATTTCTAGCGCAGAAAAACAGGGCAAAGAGTCTAAAAGCAGAGAGGGTGCACATTTCTAGCGCAGAAAATCGGGCCAAAGAGTCTAAAAGCGGAGAGGGTGCGCATTTCTAGCGCAGAAAAACAGGGCAAAGAATCTAAAAGCAGAGAGAGTGCGCATTTCTAGCGCAGAAAATCAGGCCAAAGAGTCTAAAAGCGGAGAGGGTGCGCATTTCTAGCACAGAAAAACAGGGCAAAGAGTCTAAAAGCATAGAGAGTGCTCATTTCTAGCGCAGAAAAACTGGGCAAAAGAGTCTAAAAGCGGAGAGGGTGCGCATTTCTAGCGCAGAAAAACAGAGCAAAGAGTCTAAAAGCGGAGAGAGTGCGCATTTCTAGCGCAGAAAAACAGGGCAAAGAGTCTCAAAGCGGAGAGGGTGCGCATTTCTAGCGCAGAAAAACAGAGCAAAGAGTCTAAAAGCGAAGAGAGTGCGCATTTCTAGCGCAGAAAAACGGGGCAAAGAGTCTAAAAGTTGCCGTAATTAAGGAGTTTTATATTAAGAGACATCATGAAATTAAACATCAATTTGAAAAATCTTAGTTTGCACAACACTGTCAAAGATAAAGATAGTTAGTCAAGTGAAATGGTGTGTAAATGAAATAATCAGGTAAATGTATTATTTAAAATGGTATATTTCATTATTTGTGTTATTACAGAGTGTGGCCCATGACTTCAAATATATTTCTCCTTCTGGCCCCCAACAAAAAAAGTTTGGACACCCCTGCTTTAGATGCTATAGGTAGCCTCGTAAATAAGTGTGTAGTTAAGCTACTTAAGAGTTTTGTGTAAACATAACAAAACAGCGCCTCTCTGTTGGAAAGAAAAATGCAATTTTAATTTCATTGTATTGCTCCTATACAAAGGTAAAAATACAGTTTAATACTTATCACATTTTTTACCTTTTAAATCTTTATCTGATTTGAATTTGAATTACACATGTTTAAGCAAAACATGTATCTGTTAACTTATTAACATATACCTGAACTTATATTCAATAAAAAGTCATTGTATGAGCTGGCTGCTCATTTTTTCAAATTCCTCCTTCACGGAAAAAGTGGGCCAGGTTTGGGTTGGGCTCTCCTGGACTAAAAAAAAAAAAATGGGCCCACTATGGCCCTGTTGCAATTAACTAGGAACACCCTAGGAACCACCTGGTAGCCAATAGCAACCAGATAACAACACTCAAGTAACCACCTGGAATAGCATAATTGGGTTTACCTCAGGAAATGTATTTGTCTTAGGTTAGGATTTCTATGGATTTTTTTTCCATTATCTCCAAATTTAGCTAGGCCAATTGTGCTTGTCCCACCTATCCAGCTGCTACTCAGCTGTATATCCCCCATCACTGGTGATGCCCCAACACCAGGAGGGTAAAGACTAGCACATGCCTCCTCTGATACATGTGCTAGTCTTTACCCTCCTGGTGTTGGAGTTGGTGTTGAAGTCAGCTACTGCCTCTTTTTGAACTGCTGCTGATGTAGCATTTCCGAGTAGCATCACAGCGTGCTCGGAGTAAAGCGCAACGACTCAGTTCCGATACATCAGCTCACAGATGCCTTGAGCTGTTTAACATCACCTTAGGAGTGAAAGAAGAGATAAGTAAAAAGAGCGTCATTTACCCACCGAGAGAGAGCAATGTCAATTGTGCTTTCTCAGGGCACCGGCAGCTGATGGCAAGCTGCATAACCGGGATTCGATTCAGCTTTTAGGATTTCAAGGATTTTAATGTATGCTTGTATGGGTAAATAAGTAGTAACCGTGTGTATGTGTGTGTGTGTGTGTGTGTGTGCATGCATATGTGAAACAGATGAAAGGACCTGGCTGGCACAGTCAGTTGAGAGGGGCTGACAGCGATGCAGGGATGTCCTCTGCAGCTGGGACATTCAGGCAGCATCTGTGCCATGCTGAAGGGGCGTGTGTGCATGTGTGTGAGTGTTTTGTGTGTGTGTGTGTGTGTGTGTGTGTGTGTGTGTGTGTGTGTGTGTGTGTGTGTGTGTGTGTGTGAGTGTGTGAGAGAGATAGAAGTGGATGTGAAGAGTCCTTCTCATTTATAATGCAGGCGTGTGAAAGTGCCCACAGTGAGCAGAGCGGCCGAGCCAAGCGGGGCTGCACCGAATGGATGAATGAATGGAGTGTGTGTGTGAGTGTGTGTGTTTGTTAATATGACTGCTGGGAAGTGACTAACTGGAGCCAAGCAGAGTTGCATGGAATGAATGGATGGTAGAGTGTGTGTGGAACTCAGCAGCTAGCCAAGTTGTGTGCGTGCTGTGAGCAATGGAAGCTTCTATATAACTTCTCAGCTTCTGATGTTGGCCTGTGACTTATATGGAAAAATTAAGGTCTAAATACTGAACACCAAAACGTTTTTTAATAGTTTTTTATTCATTTTGTTACTTATTTCTACACTGCATTAATAAAAAAGTATAATGGTGCTTTCAAAACCTGCCTTGTTAGGTCTGGTCAAGCTTTTCAACCATTTTAAAAGTCAAATTTAATGCTTTCTAAGACCTTAATAAATATAAGTTTAGAGACAAAAATGTAGTCATAATTTTTTAGTAACCTTAGTTCTTTCCCCATTAATTTTAGCTAGCTTGCCGCTAACGTTAGTTCTCTCACCGGTAACATTATCTAGCTCACCACAAACCTTAGTTCTCTCAGGGAACTTACAGCTAATATAAGCTAGCTCTCAGCTAACATTAGGCTAACATTAGTTCTCTCTCTGGTAACGTTAGCTAGCTCTCTGCTAACCTTAGTTCTCTCCACAGTAATGTTAGGTAACTTGCAGCTAATATAAGCTAGCTCTCAGTCAACATTAGTATTCTCTCTGGTAACGTTAGCTAGCTCTCAGCTAACATTAGTATTCTCTCTAGTAACGTTAGCTAGCTCTCAGCTAACATTAGTTCTCTCTCTGGTAAAGTTAGCTAGCTCTCAGCTAACATTAGTTCTCTCTTGTAACGTTAGCTAGCTCTCTGCTTACCTTAGTTCTCTTCACGGTAATGTTAGGTAACTTGCAACTAATGTAAGCTAGCTCTCGGCTAACATTCGTTCTCGCTCCAGTAATGTTAGCTAGCTCTCGGCTAACATTAGTTCTCTCTCTCTCTGGTAACGTTAGCTAGCTCTCTGCTTACCTTAGTTCTCTTCACGGTAATGTTAGGTAACTTGCAACTAATGTAAGCTAGCTCTCGGCTAACATTCGTTCTCTCTCCAGTAATGTTAGCTAGCTCTCGGCTAACATTAGTTCTCTCTCTCTCTGGTAACGTTAGCTAGCTCTCTGCTAAATTTAGTTCTCTCCACAGTAATGTTAGGTAACTTGCAGCTAGTGTAAGCTAGCTCTCGGCTAACATTCGTTCTCTCTCCAGTAACGTTAGCTAGCTCACAGCTAACCTTAGTTCTCTCCACAGTAATGTTAGGTAACTTGCAACTAATGTAAGCTAGCTCTCCGCTAACATTAGTTCTCTCTCTGGTAACGTTAGATAGCTCACAGCTAACCTTAGTTCTCTCCACAGTAATGTTAGGTAACTTGCAACTAATGTTAGCTAGCTCTTCGCTAACATTAGTTTTCTTTGCAGTTCAGCGAAAAAACTGTAGCGAATTCAGCCTGTAATTTTCTTAGAGGACGTCTGAGAAAATGTATGTTGTCTGGTCTTTTCACGTCAGTTCTTGATGCAAGTTGACTTGGTTTGTTTCTATTTTGTATGTTTTGTTCTTTTTGTTCATAGTTTCTTCTTTTAGCTTGCAATAATATAACAATATATATTGTGGAATAAGAAAAAGTATAGCAATTAGAGTTTTTCCAATATCGTGCATCTCTAATTTTTCCAATTGACATACATCCCAGTATCTGCAGCTAATATGATAAATTCAAATATGTGTTACAATTAAAATGTCCCTTCCATTGTCCCGTCCACGCGCACGTATCCCTATCCTCCCGCTCATTACTGGACTGCTGGAAATGCAGCTCCTGAGAGAATCCGACACTTTTGTTTATTTCTTTAACCTCTTGTAGGTGTTATTTTGGCAGGTCCAGCCTGAATTCACGCAGAATGAATAAACACAGTCTAATTAAAGGCTGCTGTGAAATTGCAGCCTCCTAACAATTACTTTCCCTTCAGTAAGTAATTGGAGGTGGACGGTGGCGGGGGTCGTGGAGTGTGTTTGTGGAGGAAGCTGTGATCACTGGGGCGACTGTGTTGCTAAAGGAAGGTTTGAAAAAAGATCATGTGGTTGATCTGTGGTGTCTGAGGTTTGCTTCTTTAGTTTAGGGTGTACTCACACTAGGCATGGTTCGGCCCCCTCCTCACTCCCCCGCTGGCCTGCACTCTGCACACTGCGTTTAAACAATCCGTGCCCGAGCACGCTTACATCATTACTCACTGCTTAGTGGGCTTGCCAGTGTTGTGCCGAATTAAAGACCCCCGCCAGGAGGGTCTGCACCCTCTCTCGGGAGCACGTCTTCTTATTCACTCTTGTTCCATGCTCGGGCACGAATACTGTCAAGTCCAAGTGAACTGTGCCCTTAGTCTGGAGCCGAGAGACTGTAGCTAACTCTGTGTTGCATTTACCTTGGATGTTGAAGCTCGGAGTTATGTTACACTAAGTTGATGGCCTACACTGTAAACCCCAATAAGTTAAATCTACTCAAATAATTTGAGGTAATTCGTTGCTTCAAATGAATGAAGTTTTCAAAACTATTTTTTTTTTGTAATTTATAATACTGTATGGAATTGAACAAACGTTCATCTTTAGGCTCAACAGACAAACCACAAGTACTTGACACTCAAAATGTGGTGTACCTAAAACTTATCTTTTAAAGTACTTGTTTAAGTTTATTGCTGTGATCACATTAAGTTGTTTTCACTCAATACATAGACTCAATACAATAGACTCTTAATGGGATGAAGTTAGCAGCTCAGAAAATGATGCTTGTTCTTATACACGGAAAAAATGTGGAGTAGGATTTACTTAAAAAAAAAAAACGTCATACCAGCTGTTAAAAAGGTTATTTCTTTATCAAATTTGAGGCCGAGTTACAAACATGCTTGCTTTTTCCATGAGTCCATAGCAAACTGGTAAATGATGCAACTTTCTGTCTTTAAATTGGTTTCAACATAAAAGTCCCAAAGTAGTTGTGTCTTGATGGTCGCTCCACATGATATTCTATTGAATGAAAATTGTTGGACACTGAAACTGAAACACCTGGTTTTAGGCCACAATAATGTATTGTCCGTACCGGCAGTTCTGGTGGAAACAGGAGACTTGAGGTGCACATTGAATTCTGCTGTGATTTGATCAGCCGTGGTTTTATGTTTTTTGTATACAATCCAGGTTAGCACCTGAACATCCCTTTCAGACAGCTTCCTCTTACAGAGTCCACAGTTAATCCTGTTGGATGTGGTTGGTTCTTCTTGGTGGTATGCTGACATTACCCTGGATACTGTCACTCTTGATACATCAGAAAGTCTTGCTGTCTTGGTCACAGTTTCGCCAGCAAGACGTGCACCAACAATTTGTCCTCTTTTGAACTCTGGTATGTCACCCATAATGTTGTGTGCATTGCAATATTTTGAGCAAAACTGTGCTCTTACCCTGCTAATTGAACCTTCACACTCTGCTCTTACTGGTGCAATAATGTGCAATTAATGAAGATTGACCACCAGGCTGCTCCAATTTAGCCATGAAACCTCCCACACTTAATTGACAGGTGTTTCAGTTTTAGTTTCATTGTCCAACCCCTGTATATTACAATGTCAATGCGTGGATCCTGTAAAAGATTCAGTATATTAAGGTAGTCAGCTGACCTCTGATTCTTTCAGCACATAGTGTTGCTGAACCTACACCTGACCAACTGCAGCATCAACCCCAAATCATTTGCTTAGTTAAATCCAGGTGGCAACTTTGTAGTTCCAGCAGAAAATCCATTAGAATAAACCTCACACAGCTAAGATGTTGAGTGTGATTGATTAAAGTTGGAGAAAGGGTGAAATTGTGTAAATGAGATTTGTGTTCTGGACTATCACTTTAAGGGGAGAGGGAGAGAGCGCTGTAGGCAGTGCAGGGAGGCAGTGGTGCTCTGCATGCTGCTCAGGTGCTGTCCTGTTTGCAGCAGTTGTTTCTGCATGTCTCTGGCTCGCTCTCTCTCTCAGTTCTGAAAAGGCGCTGTAGTCTGCTTGAATCTTAAATGTAACTGGCATTGCATTAGTTCCCTTTCACACACACAATCTCTCTCTCTCTCACATACACACACACACTTACAAACACTCACACTCACTTACTGTAGTGCCTTGCAGCTGCATAGTTTATAGTTAATCCTCATGAAACATAATCCATAATGTTGGGTGGTGCGGATGTGTTGATTGTTTATGTAATAAACACTCTGTATTTCTGATTAGACAGGATTAGTTTTATATGGGGAGGTGTGGTAATGTAATTTTACAGTATACCTGTGCCACCTGTGCGGCAAGTCCCGTCGTGAAATTTTCTTACTACTAAATATTCCATAGCCAACTGTAAGTGCTATTATAACACAGTGGAAACAACAGTGACTCAAAGTGGACTTTCTGTAGAGTGAATCATTGGAGACCTCCATACTTCATGTGGCCTTCAGATTAGCTTTATGTAATGGGTTTCCGTGACCGAACAGCTGCTTCCATGCCTAATATCATCAAGCATAATGCAAACTTCAGATACAGTGGTGTAAAGCAAGCCACCACTGTACTCTACAGCAGTGAAGTCAAGTTCTCTGAAATGACAAATAAAAATTCTCTCTCTGGCAATCTGATTGATGAGTCTGGGTTGCCAGGAGAGCGGTACTTGTCGTACTGCATTGTACCAAGTGTAAAGTTTGGTGGAGGGGGGATTATGATTAAAGCTCCACTAGGTAGGATTGAGATTTTGTGCTCGTGGGCTCCCCCTTCAGTTGCAGAGTGTAATAAATGTTTCATGCGGATTAGTTTCTGTTTCTCGTTTTCTGGCTTTCACAGACATATTCGGTCTCTTTCCAGCTTCTGCCAGAGTGTCTGTATGTTAGTTTGTAAAGAATGAACCAGTAGTCCTTGTAGAACCGTTAGAACTAAAGGTCGGAAAGCAGGTCGCAGTTCTCGCGAGCGTTGGTCGCGGCTGCCTCGGAAAACTTACAGAGTCTGGTTTGAGCTCAGAGGAGCTCCAGCACAGACACGAGAGCACCGCTATTCCTGCTATTACACCTCAATGCAGCCCTGCAGTGAGTTTCAAGCTGTAATTTTACTTCTTTAAAAAGATCAAAAATCAAGGAAATCCTACCTAGTGCTGCTTTAAGTAAAAAAACTTGAAAACTTTGGTCAAGAATTCTGTGATGGCAACATGCAGCTGGCTACCCTTAAATGTAATCTCTGATTTATGTTTATTTTAATTGTTTTTGTGTAAACACTTTATTGTGGTTTTCTGTAACTGGAAATGGTGTGCCGTCTGGACTCAGACGTATAGAGCAATAGTAAACTAAAACCTGCAGTTTAAAAGGTTAAGTTTTTAGTTTCTCTCACACCAGTCATCAACATCTTCATCGTGAGCTGAAGAGTAGCGCTGCTCCAACTTTCTCCCAAAAGGGCAGCCGCACCATTCGGCAAGGTGAAATGAATTTGTAAATGAGCGAAATGGCAACTCAGCCACAGTAATTACCGCAGGACAAAGAGAGCGCGGACGGTGGACAAGGTATTATGAAGTGGAATGACTCGCGGTGGTTTAATAGCCTGCTATTGTAACCAGAGTGGCTCTGTATTCACTCTGCATGACGGTTCGACAGCTTCTGCTCGCTTTGTCTCGTCTCACTCAGTCTGTTCAGCAGCCTGAGACCACCATAAGAGCTTTTATTTAGAAGCCTTTGTCGTGGCCTTAATGACTTCCTGTCCCAAGTGTTCAGAAGAATGTTCTGTGAGTTTATTCAACAGTACAGTTCTTCAAGGGTTTAGTAAAGACAATGACAAAAGACAATTCTAACCCCTGCCATCCAGAAAGAGATACAGGAGCATCAGAGCCAGAACCACCAGACTTAAGGACAGATCTTTCTGTTTTTCTGATGTCGTTTATTGTTACAGTTGGGGTAAACGTGCATCTCAAAAAATGAGAATATGATTGAAAAGTTACTTTTTATGTCAGTAATTCAGTTCAAAATGTGAAACTCATATTATATAGATGTATTACACACAGAATGATCTATTTAAAATGTTTATTTCTTTTACTGTTGACGATTATGGCTTATAGCCAATGAAAACCCAAAAATCAGTGTCTCAGAAATTTAGAATATTAAACAAGACCAATTGGTACTTTTGGCAGAGTGGGATGTGTGCCAAGTCCTGCTGAAAAATGAAAACCGCATTTTCAAAAAAGCGGTCAGCAGAGGGAAGCATGAAGTGCTGTAAGATACTGCTCACGTCTGAACAGTAATGTTAATGCTGCTCCAGCAGTGCTAGTCGGGGTTAGCAGCAGGCTACAGGCTATGTTAACTTTGTTTCAAAATGCTTTATTTATTCTATTTCATTTTATTTATATTAGATTTGCGCCTACCTGTCATGACAATTACATGAATGATAAATCATACAATATATGGAGAAATGTTTGCTGAACTTGGCCAAAATATCAGCTTTGTTTAAAAACAGCAGTTTTGTATTATTTGCTATACTGTATCAGATTTTATTATGTTGTGGGTAAATCTGATGGGGAAAGTTGCCAATGCTTTTTGTCCTCTGGGGGTTGCCGTAGTTTTGAGGTAGGGTTGTTTTGGGAGTGGGGAGAGCGCGCCTGCGAGCGAGGGAGTTTTTTTTCTTGCTGATGAGTTCTGATCAGGTGGAATAAAGTGGAATATTTTGCACTCTTGTTTCGGTTGTTTCTCTTTAATTCCTCTAAGTAACACCGCTTGTTTACATTACTGTTAGTACGTTTTATAAAGGTAGTATTTTATTTTCTTTTTCTGATGTGCACCATCTGTATTAGCTTTTCTCACTTTATTCTCCAGAGAAGAGCGTTTGGTGATTTTAAAGCACACATGATTGGTCTATGAGTTTACTGCGCTGTAAAGCACGTAAATCATAAAGACAAAAGACGTTTGGCCGCTTTAAATGAACACGGTCAGAATTAAATCCTCCTCAGTAGTTTATCGGTCCACCTATTCGTGACCTCTGATCTAGAGGAACATTATTATTTACTGCAAGAAGGAGCTTTTTAAACCATGGGTCCCCTTGGCAGAGTATCAGTATTGCGGGGCATTCCCAATAAAGGATTCAAACTGATTAGTATAATAGGGCACTACTTATGGGCCCCGTAGAAAGGAATGCAGCTTATGTTTTGAACTGTAGTTACCATAACATTTTATAGTGCTTTACAGGTAAAATTTCCACCCCTGTATTTATGCACAGCTTTTCTTGGCTGGCCTAAGACTGCAGCACAGCACTGCAGATAACAGGCAACCAAGTAGAACCCCAAATGTGACAGCATGGTTTACTCTGGAGGAGTAAAAAAAAAACACAGAAAATGAAAATAGGTGTGGTTGCCAGCTCCTCTGTGCCAGATCCATCTCCTTTGAGGGTTCGGGGAGTGGTGGATAGTTAGGTGGAACGAAAACATGTCAGGTTCATTTTGCGCAGAGCGCTGTTACAGACTGCCAGGGTTTATTCCAGTGCACTCACATTCATTTCTCTGGGAACACTTATGTGAACATAGGAACTTATTTGTTCGATGGCAGAACTTGTTCATAAGGCTGTATGAGATGTTTATCTCATGAATGCATTAATCTCATTCATAAGGCATATGTATGTAGCATATATAAATATAGCACCAGTCATAAGTTTATTTCATGTAACTTGAAGATGCTTGCTGGTTGTGATTTATCATATTTTTCAGACTATAAGCGCACTTAAAATCCTCAAATTTTTCCAAATATCGTCAGTGCACCTTACAATCTGGTGTGCCTTATGTGTAAATTTTACCAGACTGGTTGTAAGGAGCAGTAAACCCACTCCGCTGAATGAAGTACAGCATTATAAGGGTGAGTTTTCAGGGAAGTTTCTCCAGCACTAAGGCTGGGGGCAGCAGCATTAGCATTAGCCGCTAACCGCAGTGCTAGCTCTTTCGCCATTCAGAGGTGAGTATATTGGACTGTAGTGTGCATTTTTGCCATGTTAAAACAAGCTACGTTGGACAAACAGCTAGCTGATAGCACTCTGGCTTATCGGAACTCTCAGGGTTCCTCAGTCTAGCTCTATTGGGTGGGATTTACGTCTCGCTAGTGCTGCGGTTAGCAGCTAATGCTAATGCTAACTTCACTAAAAACTCACCCAAATCTAAGGTTACTGTAAATTAGGGGTGGGAATCGTTTACTATCTCACGATTCGATTCGATTCCGATTTTGGGGGCCACGATTCGATTCAAAATCGATTTTTGATTCAAAACGATTTGAATTATAAAAATTTCTGCTTCTGGCTTATGAATCTTATTGAAAAAAAACCCTCCATAATATACACTGGTCCTGGAGCAGGTAATGTGTTACAAAAACAATAAAATGTGCAGGAATGTGGGTCCTCAGTGACAGAGGAATCACTGGGATATCACAATGACGTTAATGAACAATAAATAAATAATAAATAACACTGCTTTATTACCAGGCTACTAGCGGTGGTGTGTAGGTGACGCTGCTGGGCTGATGTGATGATAGCAGTGGAGCGCTAAAGTTCAGGAGCAGCTGCTGATTAACTAGTTAATTTAAGGTCGTTGTATTTCTTCAGAAAGGGGGCAGGAGGTGGAGAAATTAATTCATATGGTCCATTCCTTAATTCCTCTGTGATGAGGAGCTGAAATTAGCTCTGATTAGCTTATTGTATTTTTCCGTTCCGCCTTAAATGCTGCAGCCCGCTGCCACCTGTAGCGTTATTTAAGGTGGAACTGGAAAGTTAGCTAGTTAGCTAGCTAACAGTTACTGAAACTAACTACTAGCGATCTTTTTTATGCTTGTTATGAAGCATTCTGCCATAAAACATTGAAACTACACGTTAATCTAATGTAATATAGTGCTTGTTCTGCCATCTTACCGGTGATTCTCAAACACCTACGCTCTGTGTGTGTCTGGAAGATCTCCGTTTGAAAGGACAAGCGCTATCCCCAGGGTTGCCAGGTCCAACAAAAATACCCAGCCCAAAATCAGTCTAAAACCCGCCCCTCAGAATCGATTTTGGGACATTTTAAATCGATTCTGAATCGTAGTAAATGAGAATCAAGATTCTTATGTGAATCGATTTTTTGGCACACCTCTACTGTAAATAAATTAAAGTGATTTTCTCACCCAAATAAGCAGTTTCCAGGAGAGAAATCGGTGTAGATTAATGTTGCTGTTCAGTTGCAGCAATAGCCTGATATATTACCCAGATAATTATTAAAGAATTTATCACTAAAGTATCTATCTATCTATCTATCTATCTATCTATCTATCTATCTATCTATCTATCTATCTATCTATCTATCTATCTATCTATCTATCTAAAGCTAATAATTAACACTGTCCCTGCTAATGCTCTATGCTACTGTTTACACACTGAACGCAATGTGAGCAGCGTTCGCTAGTGATGGCCAGAATAATAAAATATATAACATAAATATAATAGGACACGAGCTGTTAATGTTAAAACTGTTGCAGTACTTTCAAAAGATAAGATACTGATGAATACTGAAGTGATGATACAGGTGATGTCATTAATTTTTATTAAAAAATTCATTCCATAATTTTTTTTTTCATTTATTTTAAAATGTCTAGTTGTGGTCTCTAGTATGAATGAATGCCATCTAAGCTGTTTTTTTCTGGGGAAAAAAAGGGCTCTAGTGATCCGGTATAACGCTGCTTTAGTCCAGTGGAGCAGTGTGCAGGGAGAAACAATAGGATTTTGGCTTTTGCTCATGAATATTCATACATGCAAACATAATGCCTCTGATTGGTTAACAGCACTGCAAGGCAGCGAAACGGACAACAGTTAGAAGCGTTTTAAAATTAAGATATTTTCACACTAATAACAGTCTCTGCAATGTCATATATTACTTTACAACATGTGTAATGCCCTGCTAAGTGCAGTTCAGCCACTGACCTAGTCTTAGAGTCTCTGTAAAATGCAAAATTCACTGGAGATCCTATTCAAACTATAGTTACACACAGAGGTGGGTAGTCCAGGTCCAGGAAGTACCCCGGGTGGACTTTTATTTTAAACTAGTGTAAACAGGACTGTTTTAAACATACACCTACCTATATCAATTGTACTTCACTGGTGGTGTTCCATAGACACATTCTAACCAGTTTTTTCTTAGCTCTGAATTACTGGACAAAGCATGTAAACACTGATGTGTTATTTGCACAAATAATACAGTAATGAACTGCCACACTGTTCCTATTGCTGTTAGCTCCTATCTGACTAGACGTGCCTGGCTGAATGCCTTCGGCTCTGCCTGTGGGAGTTTGCAAGCCAAGGTGGGGAGGCATTTAACAAGCCTGCTTCCCATTTACACCTGAAAAAGGTGTAAAAGGATGTCAGCGGTTTAGACATTAATAGCTGTGTGTTGAGTAATTTTAAAGGAAAAGAAAATGTACACTGTTAAACCATCTGTACACTGACTACTTTACATTGTGTCAAAGTGTCATATCTACAGTGTTGTCCCATTAAAAGGTATAAAAAAATATTTACAAAATGTGAGGGATGTACTAACTTTTGAGAGATACTGTATATAACATTAAACTCCACTAGATTTTGTTCTACATCATGTGATCTACCTGCAACTCCTCAGGTCTTTCTGTCTGGTGGATGTGAACGTACAGAAGCTCCAGGAAGCTGTTCAGAATGATGAAAGAGCGTAAACCACCCAAGACCCCAGGATCAGATCAAATTATGCGCCTGCCATTTATACTTTTCATCTCTTTAGTGAAAGTGTTCCTGACAGCGTGGCAACCTCAGGGTCCACGCTACAGGCCTTAGTGAAGGTTTGGACGTAAAATTTTGCCTTACACAAAGTTGTCAAGGTGTGCTGAGAAAGCAGGTGGACTTTAAACTGATTTAGGGATCTCATAGAATATATCAGCATAATGTGTAATATATATAAAAAAAAAAATCAAAATTGTAATAGCTTTCAGTGGAAGTCATTGAGCTTTCTATTCCCAGTAACTATTTCTATTGGTCCAAAATATAAAAAAAAAACAGTGTAATGAACAGCTGGTAGGTTCTGATTATGCATTTAAACATGTTAAGACACATTTTTGTTGTGTTTAAAGCCCACCCACTAGATAGCAGTGTTGTAATTTGTCATTAGATGCCACTTTTCTGATTGGATAAAAAGTTCAACTTTAACTTTACAGGTGTATCTAATAAAGTGGCCAGGTGAGTGTAAGCACAATATAATTTTGTTTCTAATAAAGTGGCCAGTGAGTGTAAGCACAAGGTGATTGCACAGGGTACTGTAAGTGTTTCTAATAAAGTGGCCATTAAATTGAAGCACAAGGTACTGTATGTGTTTCTAAAAAAATTGGCCAGTGAGTGTAATTACAAGATAGTGTAGGTGTTTCTTATAAAATGGCCAGTAAATGGAAGCACAAGATACTGTAGATGTTTCGGTACCACTTTAAAATAAGACTACCTTTATAAAGGGTTTCTAAATAGTTTACAATTAGTTTATTAATGGTTACTAATTAGGTTGTAAATGCCTTAAAAATCATTAATAAGCAGTTATAACACATACGCAGAAAGGGCAGCAATGATCTGTTGTTTGCCAAATAGTGAACCCACAGCCATTTATATTGTTGCCCTTTCTACGTATGAGTTATAACTGATTATTAATGATTTTAAGGCATTTACAACATAATTAGAAACCATTAATAAACTAATCGTAAACCATTTATAAACCCTTTATAAAGGTAGTCTTATTTTAAAGTGGTACCGATGTTTCTAATAAAGTGGCCAGAAAGTGAATGCACAAGGTAGTGTAGGTGTTTCTAATAAAGTGGCCAGTGAGTGTATGCACAATATATTGTGGGTGTTTCTTATAAAGTGGCCAGTGAGTGTATGCACAATATATTGTGGGTGTTTATAATAAAGTGGCCAGTGAGTGTATGCACAATATATTGTGCGTGTTTCTAATAAAGTGGCCAGTAAGTGGAGGCACAAGATACAGTAGGTGTTTCTAATAAAGTGGACAGTGAGTGGAGGCACAGGGTACTGTAAGTGTTTCTAATAAATTGGCCAGTGCTTGTAATCACAAGATACTCTAGGTGTTTCTGAAAAAGTGACCAGTGAGTTGAAGCTGAAGCTACAGTAGGTGTTTCTAATAAAGTGGCCAGTGCAGTGAGTGGTAGCACAATGTATTGGTGGTGTTTTTAATAAAGTGACTATTGTGTGAAGCAACAATGAAGGGGGGTTCTAATAGTGGCTCTGTTTTCAGGACAGGGAATCTCTGTCAAATGAATATATATTTTTTTGTTTGTTCAAATTTCTCGATATATTTTATAATATGTTTATGAATATGGTGCTTCTGAAACGTCAATCAGCTGCTGCTGCTGATTTAACATAACGGTAAACTTTAACATGGTTAAATCCGCCGCACAGCCGAGCTCTGCTGCTTCATTCTGAAATGCAGTTGACACAAAGTGGAGGTAAATGAATGAAATGCTCTCAGTATTGATTTCTGCGCTGCCCTCCTGAATTCAACCTCATTAAAAAAATACACGAAAGTCTGGACCAGAGCCATGCTGTAGAACATTCCCTAAAACTTCAGAACGTTCTCAGAATGCTAATCCGCTTCTGCATGCGCAAGGCCACACTGCTGATGTACAGAGAGAGAGGGAGAAAGAGAGAAAGAGTAGCGTAGTAGTAAAAAGAGCAGTCCCAAACTCCACCTGTACTCAGCAGACCAAGGCAGAACACTAACACTATCCCACAGCAGCAGAAAAAAGCTTTTCCAACACAAACCCTGTATCTCCGGGTCAAGGCAAATCCACCAGCCACTCAGTAGTGCTTCCACACGAACACGGGCCTCGGAGCATTACCACTGATCAAGCACAAGGCCAGTAAACACAGGCATAAAGAGCCTATATGAGAGAGAAGATATTTTTTTCCTTAAAGGTCTTATTCCATCGTTTTTTCACCAATTTTAAAATGTCTAGTTGTGGTCACTTGTATGAATGAATGCCATGTGAGCTGTTTTTTATGAAACAAAGTGCTTCACAACTCCAGTGATCCAGTATACCGCTGCTTTAGTCCGGTTAAGGAGTGGGCAGGGAGTAACGATAGGATTTCGGCTCATGCCCGTAAATATTCATACATATGTGAGGCAGCAAGATGGACAAACGTTTTAAAATAAAGACATTCATACACTAATAACAGTCTTTGCAATGTCATATGTTATTTTATAACATGTGTAATGCCCCTTCAACCACAGACCTAGTCTTAGAGTTTCTGTTAAACGCAAAATCCATCGGAGATCCTATGTAAACCTTTAGTTACTTACACACAGAGGTGGGTAGTTCAGGTCCAGAAAGTAAAAATCCACCCCAGGGTTTTTTTGTTGTCTGGGCCGTAACAGAGATGCCCAGGCAGTTGGGGAAAAAACCCTGGGGTGGATTTTTATTTTTAACTAGTGTAAACAGAACTGATCTAAAAATACAAACCTATCTCAGTTGTACATCACTGGTGATTTCCATAGACAAATTCTAACCATTTGTTTCATAGTACTGAATTACTGAATTATTTATAACACACAAATAACACAGGAACGAACTGCCATGCTGTTCCTAGCGCTATTAGCTCCTATCTGATGAGACGTGCCGCTGCCTTGCTTCAGCTCTGCCTGTGGGCGGTCTCAAGCCAAAGTGGGCGAGGCTATGAATACTAATTCATGGGTTGACATAGACTTGGTATTTTCTTTTA